>NC_056741.1:1947902942-1948118985 GCF_019279795.1 Protopterus annectens
TAGTAAGAATAATATTGAGGATGTTATTTCCCCATGCTGGGGTGTTAACCATATCTTCTAGGTAGTTAGTGTATGCATATCTGTGAAGCATTGAACATATTTTCCATATGTTCTGTATGTGAGCCAGTTCATCAAAGGGTAATTGAAGTCTCCCAGAATAAATGCATTTGATTAATAGGGCTGCTAGTTAGGACATTTAGGTAGCTATCAAATGTAATGCATAGGACTTATTTTAATATGGTAGTGGTAGTTTTATCTGTTAAGGTGGTGGCAGTTACTAAGAATGCTAGGATAAAGATGGAGTGGAGAAATTGTATTGATTAGAAGCATTAGGCACTTGCACTAAAAATAACTCGAGTACTTAAGAAGTGAGCAGTGTCACATTCTCTTGTATTCAGATGAGACACTGAGGCACTGTGATGGGTTCAAGTTGTTTATTGTACATAAACACATCAGAAGCTGTAACTAGAACATATATTTAAGCTTACTGACTGACTCATTACTTCAAACACACATGTGCATCTCCATTCATGCCTGCATTCACTCTGACTGACTATACAAAATGGCATTGATCTTGCACATGCTCAGTAACTTATATGCATGTGCTATCTTGCTGCAGTGGTTGACTATGTACAATATACACAGTGATCTACATCCTCCCTCTTTGATTTGTTTGACATGCAATAGAAGAACAAAATATTTTACAAGCTAGATGTCACATCACCATTTAACAACAAATTCAAGTCCAAGTTGCTATGTATCTCTGAATGGGCCTGGAAATTCTACCTGATCTGGTCACATAAAAGCTTTGACTGGGTTTAGCAACATGGACAGTCTCTGGGGATTCTTTTACAATTGAAGCTTCAGGCATTACATCAGGATTACTTGAAAAAAGTACACTGTCCTCTGGAATTCAAACAAGCGTAGAGTCACTCTGAGAAATAGAGTCTCTGGCATAGGCAATCTGCTGTGTCACTGGTTCAGAGAGTGGTAGTACGTGTCTTCAATTCCTTCTGGAATCTATTCTTTCAGATTGTATGAAGTAACATTGTGGTTTTCACAAATATTTTTGATAATTCCCACTTGGTCATATCCTTTAGATCTTTGCATTCTAACAATCTCACCTTGTCTCAATGGTCTGAGGGGTTTGCTGGATTTACTGTAGCACAACTTTTGTGACTGGTGTTTTTTTAAAGGTTGAGTCTTGACCATTCTGTTTTTCTTTGCATTTCGTATAAATAAATGTTTACTGATTAGAAGAGTTGTTCTAGTCTGTCTGGACATTAATCTCTGAGCAAGTGAACCAAGCAAATTGTCTCAAGGAATGTTTCTGAGATTAAGTAGGTTAAGAAAAACATTGGTACTATCTCTCTTGGATTTCTCCAACAAGTACTTTGCACTTTGAACTGCACGCTCAGCTAATCCATTGGACTGTGGATCTCAGGATTACTAGTAACATGGACAAAGTCCCAAGACTCAGCAAAATTCTCGAACTGCTGACTTGTAAACTGTGCATCATTGTCAGATATGACTTTGTGTGGACTACCATGAACAGAAAAATGTCTCTTCAATTTCATAATGACTGTGCTGGACATTAAGTTAGGAAGAAGGTCAATTTCAAACCAATTTGAATGAGTCTACTAAGTAAATTTGACCATTCCATATGAAAATATCAGTAGCAACTGTTGGTCATGGTAGTTCAGGAGTCTGGTTTAGCTGAAGTGGTTCTTTTTGTTGGTCTGATTTAGTACTGTTGCAAATGGAACATGCTAGAGGTTCCTTCTTTGTGTCTTTTGACAGAGAAGGCCAAAATACTATGTCTCTTGCCCTTATTTTGGTTGAATCAGTATCCGAGTGACCACAATGCAAAATTTTGATATATTCCTGTTGTAATGCTGTAGGAATTACCACTTTAGGATGTTTCATGATGATTCCATCTTCCATCTTGAGCTCATCTCTGTAGGGAAAATACTTCTGTATGTCAAGTGATAAACTAGTTTGTCGTGCTGGCCATCCTTGACTGATTACATGTTTCAGCTTCTGGAGAATTGGGTCTGAAGCTGCATGATTTTTAAGTTCATCAAAATATGATGAGGAAAAGTTTTTGACTTCCATGAATTCAAAGTTTGCTTTCTCATTGTCATGCTGTTCTGTTGTTTGTCTGGGTGCTCTTGACAAAGCATCAGCAAGGTACAGAATTTTGCTTTTTGTATAGACAATATTAAACTTGCACTTTTGAAATTTTAACATCATGCATTGCAAGCGTGCTGAGGCTGTATGTATTGACTTTTTTAGAATTGTCACTAGGAGTTGGTGATCAGTCTCTATTTGGACAGGTTTGCCATAATTACAATCATGGAACTTCGAACATGCGAACACTACTGCCAAAAACTCTTTCTCAGTTTGTTCATTTTGCATTTCAGTTTGGGTTAAAGTTCTGGATGCATAGGTGACTGGTATGCCTTCTTGAATATGTGCTGCACCAAGAGCATACCTTAAAGCATCACAAAAAAGAGTTACAGGTTTGGGAACATCATAAAATCTCAATGTGGGTGGACTGGCAATTTTCTGTTTCAGAACGTCAACTGCTTTTTGGTGTTGTTCTATACAGGACCAGTTTACATTTTTGTGTGTCAACTCACATAATGGTGCTGAAAGCTCAGTCATGTCTTGGATGAACTTTCCTAATTAGTTGACCATACCAAGAAAATGTTGTAAAGATGTGACATTTTCTGGAACTGGTATCTCGAGAACTGCTGCTTGCTTAGACAGATCTTATTGTAAGCCAGAACTGGTAAACAAATGTCCCACATAAGTAATTCAGTTTGAATTTGCATTTCTGAGGATTCAGTTTAAGATTTACTTCATGTGCATGGTCTAGAACTTTCTTGAGGTTTCTATCATGTTCGGTTTCACCATTGCCCCCTACAATAATGTCATCTACTATGATAGCATATGGATAACCAGAAAAAAATAGCTGCATTGCACATTGAAATACTTCACTGGTAGAATTTATCCCAAATGGTATTCTCAAAAATCTGTATCTACCAAATGGTGTATTGAAAGTGGTTAACAATGAAGATTTGTGATCCAGCAAAATTTGCCAGAATTAACTTTTTGCATATAAGACAGAAAAACAGTGGCATTTGGCATGAAAGTGGCTACTTCTTCTACTGTATGCATCAGATGATGAGGATGTTCAAGTGCTTTGTTTAAGTCTCTTGGATCAATACATATTTGAATATCATCTGAGATTTTCTTATGAGCTACGACCATGGAGGATACCCATTCAGATGATTCTTTTACTGGCGTAAGGACACCTAAATTCACCATTTTGCCAAGTTCTGCTTTTACTTTGCTCTGCATTTCTTCCAGAACCTTCCTTGCAGTTCTTACAACTGGGCTTACTTCATGGTTTAACTTCATGGAATATGTGACTAGAAGTTTGCCAAGCTCATCTTTAAAAATATCAGCATCATCACAAAAAATATTCTGTGTAAAACTATTGTTGTTGTTTAGACTTATATGGTGGACCTCTTTATTAAATGAAATCAATCCCATTCTCAAACTGTCTTTGAGGCCTAACAATGACTGTGCATGTCTTTTGACTACGTAAAACTGCAAGTCATAGCTGTCCCCAGCAGAATGGCATGTGAGAAGTACAGCACCATCAGTGTGAATCTGTTCACCATAAGAAACTAGTTTTGCACACTTTGCTGAATCAAGTTTTTCACCAGCCCTTACTATGGCAAACATTTGTGCTGATATAACATTGCATTTGGATCCGTTGTCTACTTTAAACTCTACAGGTTTCCCATTAATCCAAATAGTACAACATATTTCACTCTTTGCTGTCAACTGATAATATGCTGTATTAACTGTTTCATCAATCACAGAGATACCATCAGCATAGAAAGTTTGCTTACAGCTCTCTATCTCATCTACTTGCTTCTTTGGATGCTTTCTTTTAATAAAAGTATGTGCCACTTTAGACTTGCAAAGCCTTTTGAAATGATTCCACTTCTTACATTTATGATGCTGCTGAGCAAAAGCTAAGCACTTTTCTTGTTTAGGTTCATGACTGCCTCCACATTTATGACAGCTAACAATGAGGGTGGGTATTGTGGCCCCATTTGGTTTATATTTCTTATTCATCTTAGCTTTGTGTTGAAAACAACATATCAGCACTCGCATTGGCAGACACTGTATGCATACTTTTCTCATTCGTAAGCATATTCGTCTGCTTTTCTGTAAGCTCATATATTTGACAAATTTCACTGGCTTTGATCAATGTTAAATCACTGTCTCGAAGCAAAGTATTTCTCACTGCATCATTATTAACACCACACAAGCCTATCTTTTATCTACTCGTCTCTCAGATCACTACATCTGCACGTTTTAGCTTTATTTCTTAAGTCAATAATATATGCTGATATAGTTTCACCAGGCTTTTGATTTCTTGTATAAAACATGTGCCTTTCCATTGTAATATTTGTTTGAGGGTTACACATTTCTCTAAATATTCATTTTAAGCACTCAGGATCTTTCTGCTTTTCAGCCTGTATCACAATATGGTGGTTCTCCCCCTCCCCTGCATATACAGTAGGTGCAAACACAAATGAACATTCCCTCTCAATTGCTTCCTAACCAGCTAAATTAAGAAGTATGAATGCCTTTGTACGTGTGTGTCAGAAAATGCAGCCTATATGAAAATATATTCTACTCAAACACTGGCCAATACTCAACAATATTATTATCAAACAACAGCGGTCCAGGTATACGAAATCCTTCTGTCATAACAACAAAATTCATTTGAATATAAGTATAGACCAGGTACTTGTAATTATGCTCAGATGCAAAACAATCCCTCTGAAAAAGCTTCACTTTAACACTGCAAACACTGTGAACACTCCAGACATTTCAGATATTTCAAAAAGTTTTAGTTAATGCGAAAAAGTAGTGCATTGCAAAAAAATGTGGTCATTTTAGGCTTTTCATACATTTTGACACTTCAAAAATTATTTTGAACACTTTTGTATTTATTTTGAATACTTTTATTAGTATATCGCTATTTCAGACATTTTGTTTTTCTCTGTAATTATTTCAAACATTTTGAATGCTTCACACTTATTTGGCAACTGAAAAATCATTTAAATGAGTTTAAGTGCCTTCAAATAACCACTGACCTGTTTGCAAGTTGGCTCCTGTATATTTCTTCACTTCTAACTGCGTGCCTCATTGGTTTGCAAGCTGCTTCAACTTCGGATCCCATTCTGACACTAAGTTGCATGTGTCTTGTATTCAAATAAGACACTGAGGCACTGTGATGGATTCAAGCTGTTTATTGTACATAAACACATTAGGAGATGTAACTAGAACATAAATTTAAGCTAACTGACTGACTCTTTACTTCAAACACACTTGCATGTGCATCTTCATTCATGCTTACATTCACTCTGGCTGACTGTACAAAATGGCACTGATCTTGCATGTGCTCACTAACTTATATGCATGTGATATTTAGCTGCAGTGGCCGAGTAGGTACAATACACACAATGATCTATAAGCAGTACATGGCAAGGGCGACTTTAGGAAGAGGGAGCTGACTTAGAAGTGGCTAGAAACCAATTAAGTTATAAACATCTCGAGAAGGAGGCTGACAAGAGAATTCATTTGTGATGACCTAAACACAGCAGGGGTAGCTTTTTAAAGCTGTGTATTTTAAATGCCTTTGTTAAAATGTAAAAGTGGAAGTATTGATGATTCACTTCACCGTAGCAGTACATCCTGTGTACTTCAGGTTACTCTGAACATAAGTCTAATTCATTGAAAACTGTTGAGGAATTATTCCCTGTCTGCAAGTACTCTCTTGAAAATTTTATAGGCCCCTGGACTGTGTGGACTTTGCAAATAGTACTGCAGGTAAATAAGGAACATGGCTATGGTTCAGACTATTGACTGGAATTGTAAACCAATAAGGTTTTCTCCAAAGTGTATTTGTGTTCTATTTTTAATTCATCAGTTTCACTGAAAAAATATGTTTTAAGTTCTTGTGTCAAATCTGAAGTAAAGCCTCTTAATGGTCTCTGTAAAACTGCAAACAGACATTTTCAAGCAAATATAAAAGCTAAGGGCTATAATTTGGGCTAAAACGTACTTTACAAAGTTACTGCTGGGAAATAAGAAAAGCAATGTATGAAGATTGTTTCTAAGTCAGGGAGTATTTGTCCAAAATTCTGGACTCATTTCCATGAAATGAATATTAATAAGGTTAATCTGTGCTTGGTGTGAGGATTTACACATACCTATGATTTTAGGCATATATTTAACAGTTACCTCCTGTAGTATGATACTGAAGTGTAAGTTGTAGGTTGTTATTTCACCATAATACTAATGGAAATGTTTCTGTCAATGATGTTACCATTAATGGTGATATCTGTATTCTTCTCTGCTTTGGAAACTGTTCCATGATTTCTCATTTTGTGTTGTCTAAATTGTTATTAATGGAATAGTATTCAAATTAAGCCAATAAAATATACTTTAAAACTGATATTGTTAGTGAAAAGAATAAGAAAATACAAAACAATACTATTTCCAGAGTAAAGAGCAGGAATATCTTACCAAACTCAATCTCAGGTCATACTGAACAAAAATTACCTGTAATAACTTTGCAAAGACATCTTGGCCTAATCCTAGCTCAGACACAGACTTTTCTACAATGTGTTAAAGAACAATCCTAAGTAGTGTTAACCCAATTAAAAACATCACGTAAAATGTTGCATATTCTCACAGCAGAAACCAGGGAATTTATTGCTATTAACACACACTTGCCAAGAGTTGAATATGCCTTCCTAGTTACAGCCTTAGTTTCTCATCAGAACACAAACATTCCATAAAAAAATGAAAACAAAACACTAAGACTTATCTACCTAAGCCCCAGTACTGGTTATCATTGCATAACCTTAAGAAAGACTAACTGGTTACCTATCAAAGTCCGAACAAGCTTACTTCTAAATTATTTTACTTTTAAACTACTATGTCAGACCTATTGGCCACAACTTAAAAATAAACTGAAAGTAAGAAAGGGCTGCTATGAACCCAGAGAGTTCACAAATATTTCTTTACAAAGACCCTAATTTACCAAGGCTACCATTGAAGGAGCATTCAATAAAATAACACCAGCAGGATGAAACAATCTCCCTGCTAAACTTAGGGACAGTACACTATTAAAAAAAGCTTTAAGTAGTTAAAAAGATCACCTAAGGGAAGCAAATAATTGTGATTGCTTTGACAAACCTGGTTAAAATAAATCAATGATCCCACAGTTATGTCTATCTGCTCTTATTACCTAACAACTTAGATGGACATTGAACTGGGGTCTCTATCACTTGACTGAATTTTTAGAAACTTGAACTTCATATGGTTGAGACCATATGATCTAGTTTTTGAAAACTTGAAGCTTTTGAAAGTAGATTGCTGTACAGCAAAGACTGGGAAATTTAACCTTTTCCTCACTGTAGTGGGATTTCGGAGTTGGTATTGGCAGGGGCTGTGGCCCCCCTGCATAAATGTAAAAAAGTTAGATTTTTGTGTTTTTTTTTCTTTTGATTTTCAAGTTTTTGGAAACTCAATCTTAGGGTCTCTTTGATATTTTTTGAGTTTCCGAAAAGTCGATCATCTGACATAGACCCTTGAACTGACATAGCTTACAATTTACAATTATCTCATGTAAATAATATAACTGGAGTGCATATTTTACATTATTCACCAATATTAAACTTCCTGATATATGCGTCATTCATGTAAACTGTATTGCTTTGATATATTTAGCCTCATGGCCTGGGTCATACCTGAAAAGGCTCCTTTGACCAGTGTAATTACTTAGATAACAAATGTTAAATAAATATGCAAATACATAAAAACATGTTTCATTGTACTTAGAAACTGTAACACTGGTGCTAATTCAGAAAGTAACAATGTTTCTAATACACAGAACAGCAAGAATGTTTCCATTTTTAATAGAGTGTACTCTTTAGTGCCTAATATGTTCATGAAATGCTTTTTTTGCAAATTTGAGTGACAGTAATGCACAGACTTTAAATATTATAGTGCACACAAGTGGTCTTTTCAGCCTTCTGCCTCAGTGTTTCAGTTTTATAGAGTTGAATTAATGTTGATGGTATGATCCACTTTTCTTTCTTAGCATGTATTACTATTTCTTCTGACAGCTGCAATGGCTTTATCTTCTGTTATTCTTATTTTAATAATTGTACCTTTGAAATGATCCCTGTTGTACCTGACTTAGCTCTAACAATGAATGGTACTCTGCACTTTCATTGTTGATAATCACAATCAACCTTAATTTTTTTTTGTCCTCACATATCCCATTATTACTGGTCTGGCCCCCAGTGCCACAAACCCACACCAGGTTTACCAGCCATTTACCTACTTCTTCCAGTGTTGCTGGGGCTAATTGTGGATCTTAAGGGCATCCTGGGGGCTCAACTATCTCTGCTTCCATCCAGTGGGTTTTTTTTTTGTATTATATACTATACCCACTTTCCCTTTTCCTGGCCCCCATGTTCATCAAACACATCCAAGTGCAACTCCCATATTTGAACCACATCTCCCTTTATAGAGCATCACCAGTGAGTGCCCTCCCCTCAGGATGGGCACTCCCATTTCACCCTGCTGCTCCATCAGTTGCCTGAACTGCTAAGTGAACCCAAGTTGGCTGGACTGTAGTCAGGACTTTAACCATCTATGCCATCACAGTGGCTACAATCAACCTTACTTTGAACCCACTATCAAGTTTAGTATCAGTATTCAGTTTTGCTTAATGATGTGCACACTGTGCAAAATTTAAATTTAATTCTTATACCTTTATTTTGTGGCTTGGTGCTTTAAGGGCAACAAGTCATAACAGACTACCCCGAGACATTTACCCTTTTAAATTATACTTTTTTGTTTGTTTTTAAAATGTGATCCCAAATTCAGACTTAGTTCCACATTGTTTTCTAAAATTTGAAAGCTGCTTACAATTAAAATCCACAATTGATAAGATAAACACAATAAACATGCACTTTGTATGGATTCTTGCATTGTAAATCATATTATAGAAGTATAGGTTCATAGGTTCATAGATGTGTACTAGGCTAATGGCCTTGGACCCTTTACAAGCTTAGCCCATAGGATTACCCTGGCATCGTGCCACCTGACCTTAGATCCCAGTGCCTCTGTCAACTAAAGCCACTGGAGTGATCCCTGGGGTGAATTTTCTATTTCCCATCCACTCATCAAGATTTCTCTTGAAGAGGGCCAGTGAGGTGCTCTGCTTGACATGTATGGGAAGTCTATTCCATAGCATGGGCAGTCTCTGGGTTATAAACCTGTCCCTCCAGCATTTTATAGCACAACTATATATTTCCTTCAGTAAAATATTGTTCAATACTAATATGCAGATAGCATATAAAAATAAAGGAAAGAAGAGAAAAGGGATACTTAATGACTCTTACAAATATATAATCCAACTGACCACCTACCCACCTTTATTGTAAGGGACTGCCCATCTACAGCGAAAAATAAGCCCATGAATCAATCTCACAGCACAACAAACTTTGATGGATACCTTTATCAGTATCTTAAAATCTATCAATTGGCAATTACTAAAACAACTTCCACTAGATGAAGTTGTATCCTTCTTCAACAGCACTTTCCTATATACTACCCTAAAATTTTCTGGTCATCAATATAGAAAGTCATCTACCCTGGGCATACAACCCAATCAATTCCCACAACAAACAACTTCACAGAAAGTATAGCTTGCAAATTGAATACTTTTTTTCATTCAAATAGTTGCTGCACTCTAAAAAGATACAACAACTACTTATACTAGAGTCTGTTCAACAACCAAATACAGTATTGTTGAAACCTATACAAACCTCCTTCATCAAAATCTTCTATTCAAACTTAAGCCTACCACTGTCACCCCAGATAACCTTTCTCTTGAATATATTAAACTAGCAGCAGATACAGTAGCCTACCCAATAAGCATTCTAATCAATGCCTTTATCAAACAGAGCTATGTCCCTTGTGTCTGGAAGAAATCTTAAGTTTTGCCAGTTCACAAAGGTGCGCACTCTACAGAGTCCACCAGTTTTCATCCCATTGCTATCCTCTCACCCAGCCAAAATCCCAGAGAAATGCATCCCCCACCAACTACTAAAATATATACTGGAAAATAATTTATTTTCCCCTACTCCACCAATGCTGCACTCCTCACTTTCTATACTCACATTAACCAGCATCGTAATACCAGCAAACTAGTATCAGCAGTATTTCTTGACCTGTCCAAAACCTTTGATACAGTGTCCCATCCTAAACGTCTTGACAGACTCATTTCTCTTGGACTAAGCAGTCCATCCCTGTTATGGTTCTCCAGTTACTTATCTGATAGACAGTAGGCACTCCAATGGATCTCTGACATCTCCTCTTTCCTTCCCATATCTGTAGGGATTCCTCAATGCTCCATCCTAGGACCACTCTTATGTAAACTTTTTTAATGACCTACACACACAGAAAACCCCCACCCCTATAATACAGTAAGCAGATGATTCAACACTCATTTGTTCACTAAAACTATAGAAAAGTTACAGCAACTAACACAGTAATCCCTCCTCTCAGTAGATTCTTGGCTCTATAACTCCCAGCTTCTACTGAACCCTCTCAAGAAACAAAGAGTGAACTGGAAGATATCACCAGGAGGAAACCAGAATTTATTCCTGCTAAGGAGTCCTGAACTACTGAGAGAGACAGAACGAGTCTATGATAGAGACAGAGACAGACAGACACAAAGCAGGGACTGTAACCCAGCAATTTGCAACTGTTTTGAAGATACTGACTGTGAACTTTCTATTAACTCTAAAACCTTGTTTGAGACTAGCCTGTGAATTTATTATTTTGTATAATAATGCTGTTGTCTAAGACTGCTGTAGCTGTTGCCTTTAATGTTCTAAAGTAGTAGGTTGCAGAGGTCATTTTTGCATTCTTTTTTTATTTTAAAGTCTTAAGACTATACCTATCACTCCCACCATCAACCATCTAAGCATAAGTTTCCTAAAGACAGAGAAAGAGAGAGAGATAGAGACACACACACACTCCTGGTGTATGCTGAAGGGTCTGTCTCCTTTGTTAAGTACAACTAACTGTTCATGGATCTACTTACCAGAATAACAACTATGAGGCAACTACTTCAGACTACAAGTGCTGCACATGAAGAGAAGGTGGCAGTGGACAAATTAATGGGTATAACAAGGGCAGTTCTACCACTAAAGCCGATAACCAGGGGAAGAGTCATCTGGGACGGGATCCTTTCAGCCCAGATGATTGGAGAGTCACTGAAAGCCTTCAGGAACATGGAGGACTATAATAAGAAATCACTTGCCAAAACTGGTGTTATTAAAGAGACACATGCTCAAAAGTTTATAAGGGGAATTTTTCTCATAACAGAATAGTCACAATTATGTGACTTAAAGTATATAATTAATTTATGTTAAGATCATGAGATATGACATATTAAGAATAAAATAGTATATATGCTAGCTATGACACATTTCTACCTACTGCTTTAAGAAAGTGGTGGGTCAAATCAATCTTAAGGATGTTAAAGGTTATGTTGTGTTAGTAGAAAGATTATGGAGTGAAACCATGTATGGGACAGGGTAGTATAGACCTGTAGTAAAACCTTTGTCAAATACTGGAAAGAAATAAGTATCAGCTATAGACATACTTTGTTTTAATAGTAAAAAAAAAAAAAAACTATAATCCCTGAAAAGCATGCTGCTACTGATGTTATGTGTATGCAGTGTATTAAATAATCTGCTAATATGGTAGACTGTATTCTGTTATCATGCCTCTCCAAAGATAATTACAGGCAATGTCTCAATTAATGGCAGGTAGCTATAAGGACTGATGTAGTAAATTCAGACAGTATAGCTGCAGTGATAAAAATAAATAAATAAACAAATAAAGTAAGTGAAAGTTATTCTAATGCTATGTTTAAATACTAGAGTACCTCTTATATACTGTATACTTTTGTAATAGTATTTTCATTGTATTATAGATTACTGTGTTATGAGCTGTATCTTATATCTTTATGTTACATGCTTATACATTAGTCCATTATGTATTTGTTTTTATCCTTTGCATGACTGTGAATTGTCTGGAACTTTTCTCCTCAGATCTCCACTGAAAATGGGCCCTTGGCTCAGTTGGACTAACCCGGTTTACAAATGTCAAATAAATAAATAAAAGCAGTATACATCTAAAAAGAAAACCCTTATCAATGCTGTTGAAGTAATTTAAAATTATGGAGACTTGGCTAGAAATATAAAACTGTATTTGGGATGGTGGCTCATCCTGTTCTTATAGTACACAATGTAATGCATGGCATAGCTAACAGAAAAATGTTTTCCTCACTTTAAAGAATTGTGGAAACAAGGGAAGAGGGTATTCCTTTTGACTTCCCTATCAGAAACAGGAAGTGAAGCAGCAAGTGAATAGGTCTACAGATTTACTTTTGCATAACGTAGAAAAAAGGGTGAGCAACTACAAGACACATCCATTAGAGTGTATGAATTCAGCAAAGGTCAGGACATAATGTTAGAAAGCCTTAAAGATACAAACATTTGGCCAAGCATACAGACATTAGAATAACCTGTACCATTTAAAGAGATATGTCAGCATACACCAATGGCAGAGCAGCCCACAAGAGCAGAAACAGTAAAAGGAAAGGAGCTACACAATAAAACATTGCAGCTTGAAAGTGATGTAAAGTGGACAGTAGAAGTTTCATTGCATTCTGTAAATGTTTCAAAGCAGGGAGTAGAAGTGATTAGCAGAAGGAAGAGAAGGGAATGTTTGCAGGAACTGAAGTTAGGAAGTATGGCAAATACATAATCATAGCAAGATTCTAAACTTTATGTCAAGCTAAAACAGACAACTTCATAAACAGAATATTCTAAGCAGCAGGGAGAACACTGAGGAGGAAAAATGTACCAATGAGATAAAGATGTTACTAAGGCAGTTAACCATTCTGTCAGCGTAAGAGAGGGGAAATCTGAAATAAGAGAAGGCTGTAGGTAGCAATTATCTGTAAATAAGGACAAATAAATTGAAAGGGTTGCATTCAGTCAGTGTGAGATAGAGGCTGAGATGCACAAAGCACAGAAAAAGAAGGTAACATACTAAGACAGACAAATCTAGACAGTCTTGAACAGAGCTCTAATGACAAAATATAAGAGCTCTAAACAGTAAAAAAATTAAAGACAGAGACAGTAACTAGTTAGACAGAATGTTGGTGAGTGTTGCCTTTTTCAGAAGAAGCATTAGACACTGAGGCTTCAGTACCTATGTTTGTAGAAGAGTTAGCACCTTCTGCCTTTTGCCAGGCTAATTTTTAGGAAACTCCAGAGCTAGCTGACCTTCAGGTAAGCCACTTACATTTTTAAAAATCACCAGTGGGAAGATGGCACTTTGAGCAGAGGAGGGAAAATATAGCAAAGGTTGTAGGGTAAGAAGCTTAACAAAACCTTTATACTTCTTACCTGTGTTTTGACTTACAAAAGTAGTTGTTTTATAGGGGAATAAAGATTGCATTAAAAGATCACAGCAGGTGTATAAACAGGCTTACATATTTTGAGCATAGAAAATGTAGATAACATGTGTGGTCAGGGGAAATGTATCCCTCAGAGCAGTAAGTCAGAATCACAAGGACAGGATAGAGGATCATAAAACAGGTGAATCCAAAATGTATAGCCATAACTTATGTAGTAGAGCTTCTTCTTCTCTTTTGGCTATTCCCATTAGGGGTCACCACAGTGGATCATCTGTTTCCATTTCTTCCTGTTCTCTGCATCTAGCTCTCTCACACCAACCACCTGCATGTCCTCTCTCACCACATCCATAAACCTTATCTTAGGCCTCCCTCTTTTCCTCTTACCTGGCAACTCCATCCTTAGCATCCTTTTCCCAATATATCCATCATCCCTCCTCAGCACATGTCCAAACCAATGCAATCTCACCTCTCTGGCTTTGTCTCCAAACCATCCAACCTGAGCTGACCCTCTAATATACTAATTCCTAATCCTGTCCATCCTTGTCACACCCAGTGCAAATCTTAACATCTTTAACTCTGCCACGTCTAGCTATGACTCCTGCCTTTTTGTCAATGCCACTGTCTCCAACCAATATATCATAGCTGGTCTCACTAGTCACTTGTAGACCTTCCCTTTCACTTTTACTGGTACCAGTCTGTCATAAATCACTTCTGACACTCTTCTCCACCTATTCCACCCTGCCTGTACTCGCTTCTTCACCTCTCTTCCACACTCACCATTACTCTGAACTGTTGATCCCAAGTACTTAAACTCATCCACATTCAGCAACTCTACTCCCTGCATCCTCACCATTCCTCTATCCTCCCTCTCATTCGTACACATATATTCTGTCTTAATCCTGCTGATCTTCATTCCTCTCCTCTCTAGAGCATATCTCCACCTTTCCAGGGTCTCTTAAACCCAATTCCTACTCTCACTGCAGATCACAATGTCATCTGCAAACATCATAGTCCAAGGGGCCTCCTGTCTTATCTCGTCTGTCAACCTGTCCATCACCATTGCAAATAAGAAAGGGCTCAGAGCTGATCCTTGATGTAATCCCACCTCCACCTTAAACACATCCATCACTCCCACTGCAGACCTCACCACTGTCACACTACCCTCGTACATATCCTGTACCACTCTTACATACTTCTCTGCCAATCCCGACTTCCTCATACAATACCACAACTCCTCTCTAGGCACCTTGTCATATGTTTTCTGTATGCCCACAAAGACACAATGCAACTCCTTCTAACCTTCTCTATATTTCTCCATCAACACTCTCAGAGCAAACATTGCATCTATAGTGCCTCCCAAAACAACAGCAAGGAAAGCAGAATTCCACAAAATGACAAAAAGAACCAGTAGAACCAGTATTTATTTACACATACAAAACTTGTCTGTCTCTAGCACCTCGGTGTCACAGCCTTATCTCCTGGAAGGCTGTGAAGCTGAGGCACTAGAGACAGACAAGTTTTGTATGTGTAAATAAATACTGGTTCTACTGGTCCTTTTTATTGTTTTCTAGATTGCATCTGTAGTGCTCTTTCCTGGCATGAAACCATACTGCTGATCACTGATCATCGCCTTCCTTCTTAACCTAGCTTCCACTTCTCTTTCCCATAACTTCAAGGTGTGACTGATCAATTTATGTCCCTCTGTTGTTACTACAACTCTGCACATCACCTTTATTCTTAAAGATAGGTACCAAAATGCTTTTTCTCCACTCCCCAAGTATCTTCTGACTTTCCAAGATTTCATTAAAGAATCTGGTTAAAAATTCCATTGCCCTTTCTCCTAAGCACCTCCATGCTTCCACTGGTATGTCATCTGAGCCAACAGTCCTTCCATTCTTCATCCTCTTCATAGCTGTCCTTACTTCCTCCTTGATAATCTGTTTCACTTCCTGATTCACTATCCTCACGTCATCCAACCTTTTCTCATTCTCATTCTCTTCATTCATCAGCCCCTCAAACTACCCTTTCCATCTGCTCAACACACTCTCCTCACTTGTGGGCACATTTCCCTCACTATTCTTTATCACCCTTACCTATTGCACATCTTTCCCAGCTCGGTCCCTCTGTCTAGCGAATTGGTACAGGTCCTTTTCTCCCTCTTTAGTGTCCAACCTTTCATACAACTCTCCATATGCCTTATCCTTAGCCTTCGCCATCTCTCTCTTTGCCATGCGCCTCATCTCCTTATACTCCTGTCTACTTTCTTCATATCCTTGACAATCCCACTTCTTCTTTACCAGCCTCTTCCTCTGTATACTCTCCTGTACTTCCTCATTTCACCACCAGGTCTCCTTGACTTCCTTCTTCTGTCCAAATCTCACACCAAGCACCTTTCTAGTTGTCTCTCTTACCAGCTCTGCTGTAATTACTCAGCTATTTGGTAACTCTTCCCTGCCCTCCAGTCCTTGTCTTAACTCTTCCCTGAACTCCACCTCACAATCACCCTTTTTCAACTTCCACCATTTAATCCTTGGCACTGCTCTCACACTCCTCCTCCTCTTCTTGACCACCAACATCATCCTACAGACCACCTCTCTATGCTGCCTAACTACATTTTCCCCTGTCACCACTTTACAGTCTCTAATCTCCTTCAGACTGGCCCTCCTGCATAGGATATAATCCACTTGTGTGCATCTTCCTCCACTTTTGTATGTCACCCTATGCTCCTCCCTCTTCTTAAAATATGTATTCACCACAGCCATGTCCATCCTTTTTGCAAAATCCACTATCATCTGATCTTCTGCATTCCTCTCCTTAACACCATACCTACCCATTACTTTCTCATCCTCTCTTTTCCCTTCATCAACATGCCCATTGAAATCCACTCCAATCACCAGTCTCTCACCCTTGGGTACACTCACCACCACTTCATCCAACTCACTCCAAAAATGTTCTTTCTCTTCAATTGCACACCCAACTTGGGGAGCATATGCACTAACAATATTCATCATTACACCACAAATTTGTAGCTTCATAAACATCACTCTATTTGACACTCTTTTTCACCTCCAAAACACTTTTGGCATACTGTTCCTTCAAGATAACTCCTACCCCATTTCTCCTGACATCCACATCATGGTAGAACAATTTGAACCCACCTCCTATACACCTGGCCTTACTCCCCTTCCATCTGGTCTCTTGCACATGCAGTATATCAATCTTCCTTCTCTCCATCATATCAGGTAGATCTGTCCCTATTCCAGTCATACTGCCAACATTCAAAGTTCCTACCCTCACTACTATAATCCTAACTTTCCTCCTCTCTTCCTGCCTTCGGGCATGCCTCCCCCCTCTTCTTCTCCTTCGGACAACAGTAGCCCAATTTCCGCCAGCACCC
The DNA here is from genome assembly GCF_019279795.1 of Protopterus annectens. Taxonomy (NCBI): domain Eukaryota; kingdom Metazoa; phylum Chordata; order Ceratodontiformes; family Protopteridae; genus Protopterus; species Protopterus annectens. Next base: position 1,947,919,955 of record NC_056741.1, read on the forward strand.
TGTTGGCTAACAGTACTGGTGGCGGTTACTGTTAACCCAGGCTTCGACTGATCCTGTATAAAAATTTGTATTGTTGTATGGATATGTCATTTGGCAGAGGATTTACACTGGATGCCCTACCTGACGTAACCCTCCCCATTTATCTGGGCTTGGGACCATCACGAAGAAACACACTGGCTTGTGCATCCCCAGTGGCTGGGTTAACTTATGTAGTAGAGCAAACCTAAGAATTCTAGCCAAAATGAGTGACATGAGATGTAGGGTAAAAATTAGACATCGATAGTTAGCTGAGATAAAGAAAGATATTCAACAAAACAGGTCAACAAAAAAGGTATAGAAACTTTAGGCAGTGTGTGTATATTCCTTATGCACAGCATTATCTATGGGTCAAATAAGAAAGTGTAACATTAACTATTATAATGTCTGTACCAAATCTGAAGTTGTTGTGGGGTAGCAAGAATCATGTGCTGCAAAGTATTCACATGAAAGCCAAATTGAAAGTTCAGTGTCTGTAGTAAAAAAATCTGTCTAATGGGCTAGATATGAGTTTCACAACCAACAACTTCTCTTTTTGAGTAATGTAGCATAGTGAATTTGCTGCTAAAAGTAGACAGTGTGACTAAGGCAGAAACCTGTAAATGAAACATTTTAGATAAAACATGTAGCATTGTCAGTAAAAATTATTCAAAATCTCTGCACAGAAGTAATTGTTCAGAATACAGAAGCAGTGTAAAATGCAGAGTGTGTGAACAGCAGACATTACAGCTAAACTTGGAAATTTCAATGTGGAAAAAATGTCTGTTTTAGCCAAATGTGCAGGCAAAAGATTTCAATAACAATAAATTCTTGACACTTTCCCAAATGAGCAATGAAGGCCTCAGTTTTGGAGAGGCAGGATAACCCGATATGTCAAGTTCAAATAAATATAACTGTAGAAAAGGTTCATTTCAAATCTTATAGGATATCACAGTCACAATGAAAGCTTTTTTTTTGTTTATTTACTTATTCACGATTTGTTGACCATATTAATCTCACTAGGCCAACTGCCTCTTTTCAGAGGATACCCAAAGTAGTAGTCATACTAACTAGGGGAAATTTGACCAGGGCACTGGGGAATTTCCCCTACTCTTTTCAATAAGTGCAGTAGGATCTTTTACATCTACCAAGTCAGGTAAATAGAGCCTTACTTTAATGTCTCATCCAAAGGAAGGTTATACAGGAAGTAGTAAAGAGATAACTTTAGATAGGAATAGTAGAGGGATCCAAAAGCCAGTGTGGCAACCCCACAATGTTGGTCCCAAAATCTAATGGATCAGTCATGTTACAATAACCCAAGGCCTAGGACTGAAGAGATAGAAAAAATGTAGCAGACAAGATTAGCATTAAATGGGCTGCAGTTGTTTAATATATGTCAATGGCCTGTCTCATCCCACCATAATGAAGATAGCCTATAGTGGGCATACAGACTGTCATATGGTCAAGCAACAAGTTTCTGTTCTGGTGGGTCAGTTGTAGCATATCATGATGGATTTTATCAAATGATAAAGTATAGGTGACCCAAAAGTGAGTAAATATTAAAGTAAATAGTATGTATATAAAGCTTTTATATTGAGTGTGGTATAAATGAGCACTGTTGATTTGAGCTGAAATGTTTCTTTATCTTAGCAAATATGTTTTTTGAAGAAAAGAGAGAGAATCTGGTGTATTAGTAGGAACAGGTTCTCATTAATGACATAGTTAAAACTAAATAAAAAGGGACTGAGGAAAGCTGCAGAGTTTGTTTGCCCTTTATAAAAGGGAATTTGATGTCTGGAGCAGGAGCTGTGGAATTGAGTCAGCATAGTGTACTGAAAGATCATAATAGGATGAAAATCGATTTTTTTCCAATTAAATAAGCACTGAATTTCTGACAGTGCATGAGAGAGAGAGAGACAGAGAGAGAGAGAGAATAGAGGGAGAGAGAAAAACAGAGAGACTTCCTGAAAAACTTTAATCCAGCAATATGGAACTGTTTTGAAGGTACTGGCTGGGAACTTGTTAGCCTTAAGACCTTTATTTCCGAAAAATCTGCTTTTTTAAAAGTTTTTTTCTTTTGCATAATAAGCAGCATTGTTTTATAAGAATGGTGTCTCTGTTGCCTTTAATGTTCCACAATACTTATATATTATATGCATATCTATGTATCAGCAGAACTTTAAATAGCATCAGAAGGTACAACTGCTGTTTGCTTGTATAGCTGTTATGAATACTATAAACATTTCATGTATGGATACAGTGTAATTTTCAGGGTTTAGCACAATGAGTTTCATCCTGCAGTCTTGGGGGTTGATTCCCTTATTCTCCATTTGCCAGCTGGGCGACTCCGAACAAGTCATTTAATTAGAAAGTTCTCCTAAGATGAACTATGGTACTCATGCCTAACAGGTTTACCTGGTTAAAAAGTACAACAAAAAACATTCCTGTGGTGTATGCATTATAAGGCTTGTCTGCTGCAGGGTAGAAAACAACCTAATTTTCAGGATTTTCTGTGGTGTTGTATACATTACAGTAAATAAATGTTGTACATCACTGATCTGGCCTCACTTTCAGGATTGTCTCCTGAACTGTATGTATCTCTGTATGTATTTTTCTACAGAGCATAGAGATAACCTCATTTTTTGGCTTGTCTCGTGTTATGTACATACCATGGCACATGACTGTTGCAGGAGAGCTGACTGGTTAGATGTAAGTAAAAAAAAAACAGATACCTTCAAGACATGAGCAAACAAAATTCAGCATCAGTTTTGGCTTCTTAAATAATAAACATCAGAAGTTGTAAAATGCTGAATAATTGGTGAAAGTGCATACTGGGTGCTAGGAGACTAATGCTTGTGTACTGTATTTCTTGTTGATTCCATTTGTAATTAACCTCACACTTTTCTAGTCTCTAAAGTTGAAGGTATGGGTTAAGGTAAGCCTCAGCCTACCTTACAAATAGAACTAACTAAAAGTACAGTTTCTGGACAGATGAGTAGTTGCAACTCATCCTGGTATTCTTTTTTTTTCAAATCATTTTTATTTGAGAAAATTAATATACAATACAGTTAAATGAAATTAACTCATTTTTTTTAAAACAAATAAAGTAAAATGAATTTTACATGAAGTAATAACATAACAGTAAACAATATATAACTATATACAATATGTTCACCATAGATCAATACATTTAAAATAATTTATAAACATGTAAATGATATTTACTATAATATAGAATTACTTTTGTAAAAAATCATATATTTTATTCCAACTGTGAAGAGAAGTATTTTTAGAAATTCTGTTCCTGAAGGTTAGTTTTTCCAAACAAGAGGCTTCATTAAGAAGATTTTTAAATTCTTGTAAAGATGGAGAGGAATTAGATTTACAATTTCTAGTGATAACTTTTCTTGCTATAGCTAGCATAGACCAAATCAAAGGGTAATCAGATACCTTAATACAAGCTGGAACTGGAGTATTAACTAATAGTAAGGATTTAGTTAAAGTAAAGTTGTCTGTAAAAATAGCTTGCATAAAATCATTTATATCATCCCAAATTTTTTTCAATTCGATACAATCATAGAACATATGGTACCAATCAGCATTTACTTTATTATTACATCTCCAACAGTTTATATCTTTTCCCCTATTTTACTCAATGTATGAGGAGTAATAAAGGATCTATTTAGATTTTTCCAGGAAAATATTCTCCATCTTAACGAGGAAGTAGTCATACTAGATGATTTCAAAATATTGAATTTGTCTTTGTCTGTGGGAAAATAATTATTAATGGAAAAGAAAAAGTTCCAGTAACTGTCAGAGTAGACATCTAAATCTAATTTGATAGCTTTATATATTTGCAAGAGTTTATTAGTAGAAGGAGAATTATTCTGAAGAGATAAAAATCAAGTAATGTAGTAAGTTTGGTGTCACTTTCTTAACTGAAGGGTTCATTAAGTCATTTCTATTTTGTATAAAATTCCTTCCTTCATGTAACTCCAATCAATAAAGGGACTCAAATCTGAATTCAACATCTAGTAAATTAACTGATTTCAAGACATTATTTGACATCAATTGATACCAAAAGAATGCTTGTTCTGTTTAAAGATACACATTTTATTAGAATCAGAGGTAAAAAGAATACCTGATGAGTAGGCTATAGGAAAGAGAAGCAATAACCATTCTTTATAAACATTATATTTAAATATAAAATTTCTAAAAGATTTTAACAAAAGAGTTAAATAATTACTTTTAAATTTTAGGGAACAAAAGGAAAGCTGATCTTTTGGGACCCAAATTAATGGGTTATTTATAAACAACAGTTTTTGATAGTTATTTTTATAGTATCCAACATTAATATTTCAAACAATTATTTCCATTTAGCTTAATAATTAGCATCAATTAAGAGAGAAATCACTTTTACATTGATGAAATTGAATAAAATTCTAAATTAGGCAATGCTATACCTCCATTATCCCAGTTTTTCATATGGTGAGATAAAGCAATTCTAGATTTATTTGGAAACCATAAACATTTTTAAAAAAATGCATTTCATTTTTTAATTATCCAGTATGGGGGAGGCATAGAGATGGACTGAATAATGTAAAGAATTTTAGGGAGAAAGATCATTTTAATAATAGTGAGTCTTTCATGCATAGAGAAAGGTATTCTATTCCAATTCTTTGTTAAATTTTTAATTATTGTAAGACAATTGTTATAGTTAATTTGTATGATATCCTTAATATTTTTAGCTATTGAAATGCCTAAATAAAGAATTTGATCAGATTGTGTTAGATATTTTTTATAATCATCATGTAAATTAAATTGTTTTGGGCCAGTTAAGAAAATTTGTGTTTTATTTTTATTAAAAGTTAGACCAGATTTCCTTTGAAAAAGATTTATGTTATTAAAGAGGGCTCGAACAGATGTATTTTCATCAGCCAAGGTGAGAAGAATGTCATCAGCAAACAATTGTATTTTATATAATGAAGTGGAATTTAAATTATAACCTGTTATATTGCTATCCTATCTTGTTAGGTTAACCTATGGTTCCATAATTAGTGTATATAATAAAGGGGACAATGGACATCCTTGTTTAGTGCCTTTAACTAATGGTATATTTTGTGATATACCTGTGCCAATTTTAATGTATGCTTGACTATCTATATATAACTGAGTAATGAGATTTATAAATTTATTAGAAAAATGTAGTTCTTCTAATAGGATAAATAAATAATTCCAGTTAATAGAATCAAACACACTATTAATATCTAAACTAATCAATGTCAAATTTTAATTTAATTGTTTAACTGATTCAATCAAAATTAAAGTTCTTTTTATGTTATCATATGAATTCCTATTCACTATGAATCCTGTTTGATCATCGTCAATCAAATTAGGTAAAAAAAAAAAATTAATCTATCAGTATAAATAGAAATGAACATTTTGTAATTTACATTGAGTAAAGAAATGGGTCTAAATGAGGAACATTTGGTTGGATCTTTGTTTGGTTTTAATATGGGAGAAATAAAAGTGTATTTCCAAGAAGGAGGGGTTTTGATAAAGTTTTGTGCAAGGTTAAAGACTTCATGAAGTAATTTTAGTGCCATATTAGGAAATATTTTATAAATTTCTGGAATGATGCCATCATTTCCCGGGGCTTTGTTTTGTTTTAATTTGTTAATTTGTGTATGAATATCTTTAAAGGAAATAGATTTGTCTATAATATCTTTCTGTTCAGTAGATAGTCTTTTATTAGTATATTTGCTAACAAATGTTTTTATATCTTCTTTAGGATCTATTGTGTTAGAATTTTGGTTGATATTATTAAAAAATTCTAAATTCCGATAGAATGTTGTGAAGATTAGTTACCATCTTTTTTTTGAGGAGAGAATATTTCTTTGATATGATTAATTTTATTTAATCTTTTAGTTTTATTAGCCAATAACTTTAAAGATTTTGGGTTATTTGAATAATTTCTATTTTTCTGCAATTATTTTTGTTTTATTGTTTAATATTTCAATATATTTATTATTTAGAGAGTTTATTTCCATTTGTTTATCAATAATATCTGTATCTACTTTTTGATTGAGCTTTAGATTATCTATTTTATGTTGTATATCACAAAGTTCTTTATCCCATAATTTCTTTTTATTATAATACCAGCACATAATTTTTCCATATAGATATGCTTTTAAAGCATCCCATATATATATATATATATATATATATATATATATATATATATATATATATATATATATATATTTGATATGTCATTTGAATTGTTCAGTTGTAAAAATGTTTTAATTTCAATTATAATGAATTCTTTAAATTCTTTTAACTTTGTAATATAAGCTGGTATTCGTTTGATTTGAATAGTAGAGACATTGTTGATATTGAGATCAAAAATAATAGCATTATGGTCAGAAATAGGGCATGTTATTACTTTTGTATTACTTAGAAAATCTAATAGGTCATTGGAAACCAAAACTCTATCAATTCTAGAATATGTATTATGTCTGTGGGAATAAAACATATAAAATAAAGAATTTGGAGTCATAAAATGATTAATATCTTTTAAAACAAATATTTCAATAAACTCTCTTAATTTCTTAGCTGATGATGAGATCTTCCTTTTACCTTTATTAGAATAATCTTTATGATCTAATATACAATTAAAGTTTCTTACTATTATTGATTATCCTTTTGTAAAATGCACAATTTGATATAAATATTGATTAACCATGTTAGTACCTATACCCGGAATCCAATATATATTAAATAATGTATACATTTTTTTATTTAGTTCCAAAGTTATAGCACAAAACATTCCTTTATTGTCTTTATAGCTATCTATTATTTTGGGTAATGGTAGTGAGTTATTCCAAAAGATGGCTACTCCTCTCTTTTTTGAAGATGTTCAGAGCTTACTAAAACAGAATAAGATTTATGATTTAGTTTAGATAAATCCTCCGAGAGTTGGTGAGTCTCTTGTAAAAATATTAGTTGAGATTTATGAAGTTTAAGGTATCTAAATAAATTACCTCTCTTACCTGGATTATTTAAGCCATTAATGTTAATGGAAATACTTTTTATAGCTGTTGTTTAAGATTAAACAAAATAAATCAGAACATTGACCATCAGGTGTTAATATTATATTAATTTCTAGTAATTTAGTATGGGATTTCTCAGTTGGAATAGAAATAATCATCTTCAGATCTCTTTGAAAGAACTTACTATTCAAATTAGTGGTGAACAACAATAAAACTTTCAAACAAATAATACCATAACTAATTAGTAAAACAATATTTACAATCCAACCTCTTCTGGAGTTTAAAACTCCCAATCTAGGTGACATAGTATCACCTAAATTAACCCTTAATCTAGTAGCAACATTAAACCAGCTACTGTCTAAAAAATAAAGTTATCTTCAGGTAAAAATACCAAACTGTAGCAATACTACTATTAATATGTGAAATGTTGCTATCGCAATAAGCAGGTGTAAAAAAACATTTGTGAATTTAATCGAACTATAAATCATAAACAACACGGCTAGATTGTCATGTTCTATACATTTTCTGAGTACTAGCAACATATCAGCGCCTTGTAGTAATTAAACATTTTTACATTAATTCATGTGAACACTTTATACTAACAAGATAAAACAAGAAATGGGTGCAAAAAAGCATGGTATTCAGCAGTTAAACATGTTGTTAGGAAAATTATAAAATCCCTGTTGCTCATATTATTTATAGTCATTTGATGAATCTGAAAAATGTCTACCAAAAAAAATCAAGATCAAATATGTGAAACATCTAAAGGAAACAATTGGAGCAACATAACCGTAGTTCATATTCTAATGATCAACCTCCGTACATTTATATATATTCATAAGCCATGCTGTAAATTAAACGTTGCATATAAAATAAAGTCAAAATAATAGTACTTTGATAATCTTGTGTCCAGAGTGGCAAGGAAGGCCTTTCACATTACATATGTTGTAAGTAATGGCATTGCTTCTGAAGTGAAAAAAGTTATAACCCCCTATACTTATCTCTCATCATGCCAATAATAGAGTACAATGCTCACATAGATATGTACCTTACCAGACATCTGCAGCAAATGAGGGGACCACTAAGATCTCTCAACATGAAAATTCAGGTACAGGGCTTACATGAATAAACTGAAATTACTGTTGCAGTACTCTTTGTAGTATAAACTTTTTAGAGGCATCCTGTGCCTTACCTACAGAGCAATCTCTGATCCTGCCTTAATAAAAATGCTTCATATCTATAAGTCACAAGGGACAAAATTCACTCACTTTATAGACCCCAACTCAGCCTGCGTCCTCAACACAATTTCCCAGAGAGATATTTATGTCTCATGAATGTCGCCATTCCTCAGGGAGAAATTCTCAATTCAAATCAAAAAGAACTTCTCAATGACTCCATATATGCATAACTTTAAACAATTGGATGAGAAACAGAAAATTTAGCCTGGGAGTTTCACCTGTGTCCTGTTAGATAGGAGCAGTCAATGTTAATCTTTTTCTGCATGCAAATGTAGTCTGTATCTCTATTATTTAATAAGAAATGAGTGAAACATGACCAGACTTATAAGGACCCCAGGGCTATTAGCTTTGTAACCTCCTATGATCCTATGTAAATCTATGATTGGTCAGTAGAGGTGAAAACAACAAACTATGTTCACTAAATGCTGCTTCGGATGTAATTTCTTTGCAATGTCAGAACTACCAAAAAGGTATCTAAAATAGTTGTTTTTCCTTTTTCTTGTGATATATTAAACTTATAATTTAAATATGTGGCATTAGTGAATATCCATAAAGTTAGTTGGGAAACAATATGAATTGCACTTGCACAAGACTGTAGATTTCAGGTAAATAAGTGTGGTTAAAGAGAATGTAGGATCACTTAAGTTTTTTTTTCTTTAATACATAACATCAGAGATAAAGCACTGAATTAAGACCTGCTAACAGATGCATAAGTCATTTAAATCATTTAAAATGCTTTGACTTAATACATAAGAAACACAAAAATGCATGCCAAAATGATATGTAATAGTCTATAAGCAGTGTAGTAAGAAAACTACCATTTAATTGTATCCAAATGTTTTTTAATATGTGATGAGAATTATTAAAGAATTAAATTATTAGAAAAAGGAAACTATTTACAGCCTAAACAAGCAGTGATTGTACTTTAATTCCTGTTCCAACAGTAAATGGAGGGGGACTAGGTTTGTTTGTTTGTGGAATGACAGCAAGTTAACTGTACACCAAAAAGTCAATTAGTGGAAAATTAAAGGTCACACAAATTGTGAAAATGTGTTTTTGCTGTTTACTTTTTATCTCCATGATTCCCAACCATCATCCTTCCTTCTACTGGTCCTGAACCCATTTATTTCCCTATACTGGATATCCCCCTGCACAGATATGACATCTTACCAGCAGAGCTGTCATTCAACGATCCATAGCATTATTTTGTGCCCTCTACTAGCGACCAATCAACTATAGCATTTCTGATAAGGCCCTATCCTCATTTCCTGATGGCTGACACAAGCATCTCACAGTTAGGGACATTCTACACCTGTCAAATGAAAATGGATTCTCTTTTATATAAGTTAAAAAAAGAGCTATCATCACCAGCTAGGGATAATATGAGCACATTCTTCATCCTGTCCTTTCCAGTGTCAAGCAAGCCATCACTTGTACGGTGGTAACCAACTAATTGACACCACCATTCTTCACATCCCCAGGATAAATGAGCCCATACCAACCAATTACTTCTACATCCCTTACCCGGGTCTTCTTGTGTCTGAGCTGCTAATCGAACTGAGGCCAACTAAGTCATATTTTATGCATTTTACTGCTATTGCAAACATACAGGATCCTAAATGTCAGAAACATGTTTTTGAAAACATCTAAATATTATTTATTAAATTCTTAAAGATGATTCATGAATTATATTCACAATGTCTTTTTGTAAATGACATAAACAGAATATACCTAGTGGCAAAGAGAATGACAGAAACAGAAAGTATTCAAAAAATGAAGTATCGTGTTACTATCTCGAATTAGGGAATCAGCTGTTTCACCCATCTCTTGCCAGCGTCTCAAAGTTCCAAGTCTACGTGAATAGACAGAGTCCAAGGTCAAATGTCAAAGCTGGACATTTATTTATGTGAGCGAGCTTCTCATCATCTGGCAGGGTCGTTCGTAACACAACTGAACCTCTCAAGCTCAATCCAAATGACAATTTTTTTATGTAAAGCGGGAAACCAATGGTAATGCTTTTCAAAGGATTTTCTCTTTCATTTTTTTTTAAAAACAACTGCTACTCGAGAGCTTAACACCACGAGCAAGCCATTCAAATGAAAATATTCAAAGCACACAACTATCGCCAACAGAACCAGCCACCACATTAGTCACCATCCCAGCTTTTCCCAACTACATTAAAACAATAAATACAAAGAAATCCTAGCTAGCAACCGGCTGTCCTTACCAAGCATAAACACAAGAAATCAATACCAACATACTCCCGAAACACTACCTTTCATGCCACTTTATCTATCGAGCCCAAAGAACACTTCACCATCTGCATATGGGCAACCAACACATCAACCAGAGAAGCACCCAGCACCCGACTGACATACAAACAAGTCCAAAAAAGCACATAACCATTCCCAAACCAACAACACCAAATCACCAGCAAAAAAAGAAAAATAAAACACATACAGCCATTCTCCACGATGCTACCTTACCCCTTTTTAACACACATCAAGCATCGGAGCATATCTAACCAGTACTACACAGCATTCACAAAGTAGTATGGCTTCAAACAAAGATAACACCCACAGAGGCAACCCCTCTATAGGCATTAGACAGAATAATATGACCAAATCATCAGAACAAACAAAACACTAGATGTATACTATAGACTATCAGTACAAAACCAATAAGCCAAATGAAATATGTTACATTCTTAATACATTTACATTCTACATACATAATTCTTTCTATTATTTTATTGTTTTTAATAAATAAAATTGCAGTATCCAAGTCTTCAAAGGTTTTTTGACCATCTTGAAAAAAGATTTTTAGTTTTGCTGGAAATAAAAGGCTAGCTTTAATTTGATGTTTCTTAAGTTCTTTGAGTAAAGGTAAAAATAATTTTCTTTTAGAGATTACAGCTGGGGAATAATCATTATCAAATCTAATGATTTTGTCTTTTAGTTTGATTGGTGATTTTGCCCAAGCTGTTTTTAATACCAGTTCTTTGTCATGTGAAGAAAGAAATTTCACAATTACAGATCTAGTAAAATTGGACTTGTTATTTTTCGACATTGCCAAGGATCTATGCGCCCTTTCGACACCATATGAGAGAGCCGCTGGTAATTCCAAAATTTGAGGCAACCAAGAAGATAGAAATTTCACCATATCTGATCCTTCAATACCTTCAGGTAAGCCAAATATTCGTATATTACTTCTTCGAGATCTATTCTCAAGATCATCTACTTTTAATTGAAGAAATGTATTTTGTTTCAATAGAAATTCAACATTATGCTCATTAAACTTTGTTCTGGTATCAATGTCATTCATAGCAGTTTCTTTACCTGATATCTGTTTCTTCTGTTGAGTGAGGTCTTCATGTATGATATCCATTTGCTGCATACATTTCTCTTTAAAATTATCTATTTTTCATATCCATTTTGTCTAGTTTTGAAGAGAGTTCTTGTATGTTAGATATTAATGATTGAAGTTCTTTTTTAAATGAAGATTCTTGTTGAGAAGATTTGTTATGGCTCATGTTGTTCTGTTACTGACGATTTCTAGTAGATTTTTTGACAGGAAAATGTAATATTTAAGCACATTTTTAAAAAAATTATAATATATTGTTTAAAAAATGTGTTTAGGATAAAAAATCCAGTTTTAGGATAAATAGGAATTAAAATTCCTGTCAGGAATGAATTTGAAAGACAGTGTTAGTAAAAAATGCTGCTACCTTGTGGACATCTTGGTATTCTTAAATAGCATGTATACAGACATGTTGTACCCAACCAATATATTACACAAACCTTGTGAAATTGTACAGGTGCTTGACTCTACAACCACTAACACCCAGTCTCATTTTTGTCATTACAAGGAGATAAAAACAATACTACTTACAGGCATTTCTTGTGTAAATTTCCTGTATAGTGGCAATTCAGAGACTTGGAGAAATTATTGTAAAAGTCAGCCCACAGGGCCACTGAAGGTTTTACTTCTGCCTGCATGTTGGTGCCATGAGTTCATTAATCAAAGAGAAACCCTGCCAAAAAGTAAAAGGACTGGGCATCTAGTAGCCAGTTTGTCATGCTAGTGTAGGCCAATGGGAAAAGACACTGCATTGCTGTCCCTGGTGGTGTTACTGACTAGTTTTGCCTAAAATAAAATAATCTCGGTAGCTGCTCTGATGGCATAGAGAGACTGAGCCTTAAATAAGGCCCAGCTGACCCAAGTTCAATTAGTGACTAGGGTGACTGACAAAGCAGCAGGAAGGGATGTGTATGCTCTTCCTGAGGGCAAAGCACTCATTGGTAATGCTCCCTAAGGTCCAAAGAGGGGAGTTGCCCTCAGACATGACCAACAAGAGTGAGGTGCAGGGAAATGGAAAGTGAGTAGGGCAATTAATTAAAAAATAATGGATAGAAGCATAGATTACTGAGCCCTCAGGATGCCCTTATGACAGGCCCCAGTAACACGAAAGTAAATCCAGGGGGTAGGAAGATGGCTGGTATACCCAGAATGGGTGTGGGGCACTGGGGGTAATTAATAAACTAATACATTTTCCTATTTATTCTTAATTATATTGGTAATAATGAGGTCCAAGGGAACCCCCCCCCAAAAAAAACAATGAATAAATAAAGTAACCCCTGATGATACTTTGGAAAGCATATACCCAAGCATCTGCATTCTCTAGCCATTAATATACACACACATTACATAACCTTCTTAGTAACCGTAAGTAAAAAGCCCAGTTTTCTTTTCATTGCTCAGAGCTTTGAGTGATGGTCTTGCACGATCAGGGAAACAGCAATATTTTTGCATAGAACACTGAAATGACCCTGGTGGGGCTAGAGTTGGGGCTGATATCCAAATGTAGACCACACAGTAAAGTTCAAATATATTTCACACAGTGAAGATGCATAAAACTGATGGCAACAATAACTGTAGTGATGACACATTGTTTCTTGTGAAGATCTAAGCAAACATAATACACATTGCCTCAAGAATACAACATATTTCTTTATCAAAAATAGTAATGCCATATGCCTTTACTAAACTGTGTTAATGATTACTGTTCTTGATGTTGTTAAGTCATCTAGTCAAATCTGAGTCGTTGTGATCTCAAGGACTTTAGTACATCAGATATATTTGTCAAGAAATGCTTCTACCTTAGTCCCTGCCACCCATTCTTTTTTTTCTTTCAATCTTTCCTAGCATCAGTGCCTTTTCTAGTGAATCCTGTCTTTGCATTGTATGATCAATGTATTCTTAGTTTTATTATTAAGCTTTCCAGTGAACAGTCTTGCTGACTACCAAAACTCAAATCAGAGCTGTATTTATTTGTTTAGATTTTGTTTTAACGATAGAAAAGTAAAAAACCTCTCGGCTCACAGTTAGTAAAATAGCAATAATTCCAAGTAAAATGGCTAAGAGGTAACCAAAGCGTAGCAGTAACTCCAGCATAAACTGTCCACTGAACAAACGAAACGTTTGTTTTTATAAAATAAAATCTGATATTTATTTTGTATATAAAGAGGTAAGCGCTTTCACATAAGCTTCATCAGACCGTTAAGATTTGAAATTCATCATTCAACACTTATATATACATCACATGTCAAATCTTATTAGTCAGTTCAACTTTTAAAGTGACATTCAACTCACAGAACATAAAAAAATACTTATTTAAAAGTAAAAATAAAAATAAAAATGAAAATCAAATATCACTATACTTGCATCATTTTTATATAACGTTCAAAGCAGTTTGTGCAAACGGCTCTTATTTACTAACGAACTATTATTGTTTCGGCTTACTTATAATATTTAAATACATTCAGCCTATACAAACAATGAGGTACGTTTAATATATATATATATACACAGTCAACCATGCGTTAATATAACTTTTTGATTATGTATTATATTAATAACCTTTCCTGTGTAACTCTAAACATAGCTGACTAAAATCCATAATATTTTATTTTATCAATAATATGAGGCTGGATGATATAACCTGCCTCCAAACTATTGCCAAACATTTCCAACCGTGTAAAAAACACAAGTATCACATTTGTCCAAGACTCTTTAACTATTCTAAAAAGATGGATGATTCCGTCCAATCAACCAGTGTGACTGATGCAAACTAAATTAAAATGTGCATATATATATATATATATATATATATATATATATATATATATATATATATATATTAAAAGTACCTCATTGTTTGTATAGGCTGAATCAGAGATTTCCCCTACTCAGTTACACAACAAAGTTATAAAACATCCAACTAAGCATATATCTAGAATCCAACCACAAAACATTCCTGAAGAAATGAAAACAACATTTATGTAACAAATAGAATAGCCCACGGTCCTACATAACTTAGTAAGCCCAAACACACCTCTTTCAATAAACTGACACCTTTACTTACCCATAGTAAAACAACTCAAAATTATCCTCCACAACCATAGTTTTATTAGAATCGGCCATATCTACTGAACCTCTTCATGGTCTGTTTTTCACTCAACCTCTTTCTAATATCTAATACTTCATCACTTTCTCATAATTTAAAATAAACTACATATGCTCTATGTCTACCTTTATTTCACATCACACCGCTATACCAAATATTAATTATTAAACCTCTTTCTTCATTCAGCCCATCACTTCTCCAAACAAACACATGTACTCACTTTGGAACACTGCTGTTTCAAATGATTGGATACTAAAAAATTAAAAAATGACATACTAATATGCATTAAGCACACAGGCAATACTGCTTGTATTTGTTAATATTTATTCTGTATAATGGAAGGGAGAACATCAGGACAAATACTAGGAGGCTTAGCACCCATCAGGATAAAAGCACTCACAAACTAAACAAACAGCTCAGAGGACAAAAAAGTCTACTAAAGGCAAATTTGAGTTACATTTGACCTCCCAGGCCAAGGACAACCACAAGGCATTCTTTAGCTATGTCTCAACCTCAAATGCAAAAAACAATTGTGTGCAGAGCTCATTGTTAATGGAGCCACCTAAACTGAGACAGAAGACATAGTGAACCTACTTGTCAACAAATTCAGCTCTAACTTTACCCCTCCCCCCATCAACCCTCCGTCAAGAAATACCATCAAATATAACTCCCCCTACTATCACCAGGGAACAGATTCTCAATATGCTCTCTCTCTAAGGCCAAGATGACTGCAATAGGCCCAGGCAATATCCCAGCGTGCCTTCTAAATGGCATGAAACATGATCTATAAGGGCCTCTGAAATTGCTATTTAACTGAATCCTCCAAAGAGGCTTCATGCCTCATGAATGGAGAACAGCAGCAATCATCCCTCTGCACAAAGGTGGACCATATAGAGAACCTGGTAACTACAGACCCATACATCTCACATGCAAAGCCATGGAAAGAATTATCATGCAAATGATTAGTGATAATGTAGTAGACCTCAAAACACTGGACTCAACCGAGTTTAGTTTCATCAATGGCAGGTTGCACCTACTCAGCTTGGTGGATTTCTTTGAAAAGGTCACCAAAACAATGGATGAGGGCAAAATGGTTCACACTGCCTACCTTGACCTGACCAAGGCATTTAACATAATACTCTATTTGGGCATTGTTGACAAACTCAAGAGGTTAGGTATAAACCATTACATCATCCAGTAGATAGCCACCTGGCTAACAGACAGGACCCAGGAAGTTAGAAATAGGGATTCCACCCCTATGAAGAGACCAGTCATAAGCAGAGTGTTAGACATATTGGTCCTAGGACAGGTAGTATTTGGCATTTACTTCTTTGAAGTCAAGACTAATGTCAAGGGCCTCTAGCTGACTAAATTTGCAGATGACTGCACATTAGAAGCAGTCATAGAATCCCCCACTACTGTTCTCCAGGAAGGGCTGACACAGACAAATAACTTGTGTCAGAACCATGGACTAAAACAAGTGCCAAGAAATGCATAGCAGTATCCTTCAGGAAGTCATCCACCCTGGTAATTATCATATTGAAAACATACTCCCTAAGAGACAGCCAAGTAGTCAGGGACTTGAGGACACACACATAGACAGTAATATAGCCTTTGACCATCACGTGTCTAGAGTAGTGAGGAAATCATTCCATGTTGTTCAACTAATAAACAAAGGTATGGCATCTAGGTTCAAGGAGGACATTGTTCCCTGTATTCAGCATTTATCAGACCTATCATTGAGTGCAATGTCCTCTTTGGTGTGCACCTGACCAGGCACATCCAACAACTGGAATGTTCACAGAGGTTCCGCACTAAAATAATACAGGGTGTAAGTAACATAGCTTATTCCGGCTGCTTCAAAGACCTATCCATGTATTCCATCTCCTATAGGCTATTGAGAGGATATCTATATCTGGCATACAGAACATTGTCTGAGCTCACTCTGATGGCTCTCCTGCATATCTGCAAAACAAACAGCACCAGAATTACCTGTTGTAAAGACTTATACCTTGCCTGTGATATAAATAGGACCCGCTGGAGAGGCAGGTATGTATCCCAGAGACTACCCCTTCTCTGGAACAGGCTCCCCATCCATGTGAAGCAGATTACCCCTTAACCCAATTCAAGTGTAACTTGGACAATTGCATGGAGAGCAGGAAATTCATCCCTAATTTGGGATGACTCTAATGGGCACAGGTAGCTTGGAAATGTTTCACCTCCCAAGCCCCTGCTTACACTTAGAAAAGGTACCAGAACTTGTCAGGGATTTGGAAGGCATTGGCTAGGCTTAAAAAGGCCCTTGTGGTCGTTAGCCCAGAGTTCACATATACATCAATGAATCTATATGACTTGTTTAATTGAACTATCTTTTTCAGTATTATCAAAGCTTGCCTCAGTAAAAACTGAAATGAAATGCTTTAGTGTTACCTTGTCCTTTACCTTATTAGCACTGAGGTCATATCAATTATAGTGTTCATTTGTCCTTTACTTGTAACTACATTTTTCTAGTGTGTTATCGGCTATATCCAGCTGTCTTCAGAATATTTTTCCATGAAGAATCAAATACATTTTTGATGTAGAACAGGCTAAGGAGGTAATACAAAATTCTGTCCAACAAAAAGTGATCCATCAAACAGACAGGGAATCTGTTTCTCATTCTTCTGATGATAAAGGATGATACAGCTAATAGAGAGACTTTGCCAGTGAAACCTTTTCCAATCTCCCAAAGGAAAATGCTTGAGAGACAGAAAAAAAAAAACACAAGAGTCGACTAGAAGAATATGGAGTACCTTGACATGAACCAGAGTCTAGACCAGAGATGGGGATGAACAGGAACAGGAAGACAACCAGCAAAACTGAAATGTGTGAATAAATGTGATACTGTAAAGCATCAATCACATTAGTGAAATATGGTTTTACAAGAGAAAGTGGCTGAGAAAGACTTATTTGTTGACTTTGTTAAACTTGTTCAGGGACTGAAAGGCATATACCCCCCTTCACGTCAATGATGTTTGGAAAGAGACTAAAAGGGAAAAAAAAGTAAATGTAAGAAACAATGTTTGTTCTTAACAGTATTTGTATAAAACATTTCATGATACAAATTGCAAGCTATATATTTAATCATTTTCATTGATTGTTGTATGTGATAAAGATACTAAAGTAAACAAGTACTTTTTTCTTTATAAGTTTTAAGAAATGCAGGCATTGCAAAGTAAAAAAGAGAAGAAAGACTGGGCAAAAGCATGATTAAGTTAATAGGCTGTAACCATGGGCTATTGGGGTGGGGGATGGGGTTTAAAAGTGTACTAATTATAATATATATGTAGAGCTGAGATGCTTTATATTTTTTACTTTTGCATACATGAATGTCTGGATTAATGCCCTTGGCTTAATCTAATAAATTTTTTTTTTGTATGCAAGTGGATTTTAAAAATAAGAGACTACAATGTAATAAATAGTTTTTCTTTAGCAAATGCATGTTAAGTGTGAGTTAAGAAGTCTGCAACTGAGGGCAGCTGTACATTCTGTTCTTATGTTTTCATAAAAAAAGCTGACTACAGGGAAGGCAATATATCTCAAGAGGTCAAGAAATTGTTTAGCAAGAGAAATGTAAAATTAAAAGCAGCTTAGTAAAAAATAACATTTGAAATTATTGGAAGTGAATACGAGATAGCTGCTTTTCTAGTACCAAAATACATCAATGTATAATTTAGTTTTATTTAAGGATAGCCAGCGCACTTTTTCTTAAGTCTAAAAGTTAATGTTTTCTGAAAGCATACAAGCTGTTTTTCAAATCTGGATGGGGAGTAAAGATAAGAAAAGAACAGACAGCAATTAGTGTAAATAGGAGCACAAATTGTAACATGAGATTTAGCATGGATAACCTTATTTTAGGTTAGTAAATTATTGTGGGTACAGCTGTTGATTTGGGACAATTGCTCCTATCAGAAGGGTTAAACTTTATTATTTGAAGATGTACACATGTTTTTATATTTAAGTTAATGAATTATGTGGGTGCTCTGCTGTGTGTTTTTTGGGGGTTTTCCTTAAAACAAAAAATTTTGTTAAATGTGACATAGGTTCAAATGGAGATAACAAGAAACAACTGTAAAAAGGATCAACCTACTAAACATTAGTGGGAGTGTATGACACAAAAGCTGGAAACAGACATTTTAAAAAAGCTGTCATATATAACAGGTGGGAATAACTTCTTATCATAATGACTACATTATCCATATTATTATGGGACATGAATGGCCTCACAGGTATAGACAAAAAGGTAAGAGTATTGAATTATATTAAGAAATGCAGAATGCAAATAATAATGCTACAGGAGACACATTTGGAAAGAAATGAGCATGTGAATTTGATAAGGAAAGGGTTTTAGAATGGATATTCAGCAGAATATGAGGGGACAAGGAAAAGGGGAGTACTTATACTAATTGCTGGAGGAGCTCCAATAGTGAAAGAAGAGGAAAAATATAATAATGCTAGATTTGTGGTAGTAAAGAGCTACTGGCAAGGGAGGGTTACACTGTCATATATTTGTATTTCACCTAAAACTGCTATTATAGAACTTAAGACAATTTTGGGAGAAATAATCATCTTTCATCTGGGAATATTACTTATAGCAGGGACTGGAACTTGATTTGCAGCAGTGGTGATGTATCCAGGGAGCTAGAAGGGGAAATCTAACAAAAGAGGATACCTTTCTGAAGAAATTTGTGAAAATATTTGGTATGGATGACATGAATTCAGTAGTAGTAACTCTGAGAGATTTTACATATTATTCCTAAAGGTAAAATAACTGGGGTAGACTAGACAGAAATTATATTTCCTAGGAACACATGAATTTAATTGAAAACTCTGACACACATACAATAACTATTTCAGATCATGAACCAATAACAACTAAGATAAAAAATGCAGGGTAATGAAGTAAAATAAGACACTGGCACTTCCCCCACCCCCTGTTAAAAAGTGAGGAATTTAAGGAATGGATATTGGAAATTATTTTAGAGTTATTAGGGAAGATAGAAATTTCTGCACAAGTTCTAGCCAGTGAGTGGGATAAAAGGAAAGCCAAGTTTAAAAATACGGTAGAAGTAAAAAAAAAAAATAAAAGGAGATGATGGTTAAGAAGCAACAAGAATTACCTAGTGAGGCTGATAAAGGTTAAAGTATTGCAGATTAAGGGAAATATCACAGAACAAGAAGAGGTGCATCTGTAGAAAGCTAAATAGAAAATAAGGGAGTATCGTATAGCTTCCAAATATGCAACAAAGTCTAGAAGATTTAGGATTTTTGCTTGAAGTCTTTACTTAGGTATTTTCATACTGCAAGCAGACTCCAAAGAATATTTACTCAGGTAGATGGCAAGTGTTGGAGGTATGATGGGGAAGAAAAAGATAACTGGGAATATATGTTTTGGAAATGTAATGAGTTGGCAGACTTAACAAAATCCATACAGAGTACTCTGTTAGAAATACTGGGTGAGCAAATAGGTGTAACTAAACAAATGATTTTCTTGAGCTAGGATACAGGACCTGAGTTGCCTAGACATAGCAGGGCCTTTTTAAATCTAATGCTTGTGGCTTCCAAAAAAGCAGTTACTAGAAAAATGGAAATCAAAATCTAAACCAACTGTATTTGAAGTAGTGAATATCATATCATATCATATCATATCATATCATAAAAAAGATAAAAGAACTGGAAGTGGGAGCTTTAAAAAAACGTTTGAACAAATTAGACAAAAAAAGGAAATTGTAGGAACTATACACACAGAATAAAGTTTTGTGAAGGATGAGGAGTGAGCTTTAAGGAAAGGCAGAACTGAGTGATTTTTGCAATGTTGGAGTGATGATAATTGTATAAAAGAATATATGTGATGTATAATATTTGTAGCTGGGAACATGTTAACATGGTTCATTTTATTTTATACAAACATATGTATGGGTATGTCTTAAATGATAATTCAATAAAAGTGTTAAAAAAACATATTGGACATAGTCTAAGCAAGGTAATGTGTGTCATGGGCTTCCACGTTAATGCACCATTAGCCAGCAGTGATCATGTGGTGGTATGATTTAGAGTATGGGGAAGGGTAAGAATAACATGGTAAAGATGATGGTATGGATATTTAAAAGAGTAGATTATTCTGCTGGGAAAGGGAGTCAAGGAGGAATTAGGAGAATGTGAATAAACTGAGAGGGTAAACAAGGTGTGCAAATAGGTCAAGGATGAATCCACAGGGCTATGGACAATAAAGTGGGGAACAGTCAAAATGTGGACAGCAAAGATGCTGCATTGGAATGTGAGGCTAGTAATCATGGTGATGCAACCTAGAAGAGGTGGAAAACAGGAGGTGGCATTGGGACAGAATGGGCAGAGTCTAGCAAAAAGCATCAAAGATGGAGAAGGCAGCAAAAGCTAACCTGAAAATACATTTGTGTAGGTAAACTTACCATAACAGTGCATGTTCGAATTATCACTGCTGCAGTAATCTGAACTATATTGAGCATATCTTGCCAAGGATATAACAGCCAGACTGTTATCTCCTTACTAGGATATAACCCATAAAGCTAAGACTTCTGCCTCAGTGATCAATATAATGAACAGACGGAGTTATCTTAATGTATCAATAAAAAAAGCAATTTTTTTGTAATTTGCAGAAATAAGAAAGGGAGGGACAGAAAGGGATAGCCTGAGCAATGATGGGCTGGAGATCACAGAAGACGGAGGAAAAGCAAAGGTACTGAATTAAAAGTATTCTTCAGTCTTCATAAATTAAAGCAAGGGTGGCATGTTGTGAGGATGGCAGACCAGAAAATACAGAACACTCTACAGACATAAATAGACCCAACAAACTCCAAAAATGCACCAGTGCTAAGGAATAATTGCAGTGAACCACCAGAGCATACTAGTGAGAAAATCCTTTATTAACAGCAGCAGATCTTCTTATTCCATCATGTTAAAGCTGAAATGTTTGTCTCTTCTTGATTTATAACCATGGGACTTCCTCGGGACAACATAAAATCTTACCGACATCTACAGGTTTATATAGAAACAATTGATAACATGGTTAGTAACTGATAACTAATGCATCCTAAAGAATATTTAAAGTCATAACACTACTAAAAAGAACTAACTGGTTAAAAATAAACATTGACAGCTTGTGTAAAAAACATTAAAAACTATGTATTACATATAAACAATCCTACACCTCAACAATAAATAAACTATTTTTTTCTAACAAACTTATGTAATAAGGTTGAGAACAATTACAGTTTTGCAGCCTTTTTTCTTAAAAAAACAGGACAAGAGAAATATTGTCGTTTAGGCCAGGAAAAAACATGGCATCCAGTTTTAACTGCTAACTTAACTCCCTAAATCCTATTTTTTTCCTCCCATGCACCTCCTCTAGGGTTAGGAATTACTTTTTCTAAAATCATTAACAAAAATTGTTTAAAAGAAACAGTTCAATGAATGCCTAAATAAGGCATTGTTAGTATTACCCTTGGATATGTTGTAGACGTGATCATAAATGTGCTTTTTAAATGCACGCTCCATTTTACCAAAGTAAAACATTAGACATACAGAACATATTGCAAGTAAATAACGCTTTTGGTGTTACAATTCCCCTTTTTGGGTATACAGTAGATTTTACAGAATTTTCTAAAACCAAAAATTATCTTCACAGATGTATTTAAAATGTGGGGATTGAATCAATGTAAAGTGCTTTTGTTTACTCTGTTAGAACTACAAATCTGCCTTGGTTGTTCTACCAATTCCTTAAGGCTTTTGCTCTGTTGTATACAAATAAGGGTACATTACCCAACACTTTCCTAATTTTTTCACTGCCAAGAATATTCAAATTTTTGTTGACAATATTCTTAGTGACCCTAGAGCCTGCATTATATTCCAATGCTAAGCATCTATTAAAACTGTCTGTATTTGAAAAACAGTTGTAACTACATGTACTGGGGACACTTCATTGGGATCTTTTGTTGACACATTTGTAATATCTGCAATGTCAATGCATAAAAGGGGGATGTGTTTCATCCCCTTAATCAACATTTTTGGATAACCTCTATCAAAAAGCATATCTTTAATTTCTTCCTTTCACTATCAAACATCCCCTTGTCAGAAATAATTTTGGCCAGTCTTACAAACTGGCCCTTGACTAAACTTTTCTTCTGTACAAATGGGTGGTTGCTATTGAAATGCGAATATGCATTTAAAAAGGTTGATTTCCTATAAACATTTGAAGCAAACCCACCTACTTGTTTTGTAATGGTAGTGTCTAAATAATTTATACAAGTATCGTTCAACTGATGTGTAAATTTTAGAAAGGGGGTGCTGGTGTTAATAAAGGTAACAAATTAATCCACCATCTCGTTGCTACTATTCCACAAAATAAATATATAATTCAGAAACCAAACATATTACTTAATGTAACAAAAAAAGTCAGATTAAAATATAAACTTTCTCTCCCATGTGAGCATTACTAAGGTGGCAAATATATGGGTGCAGGCTGCTCCCATTGCCACTCCTTTAATCTGTTTGAAAATCTTACCTTCAAACAATATAGTTGTTATCCAAAATTAGATCCATGCAACTTATAATGGATCTGATACTCACAGCAGTTAAACCATCAAATGTAAATCGAGCTTTATGAAAAAATTCTAAACTCTTCTCTTGTGGTATACTTGAAAAAATTCTGTAATATCCACTGTCAAAATCTTAACCCCCCCCTCATCACAAAGTTCAGGTTTCAGTCTCCCCCAAAGGTCCCATGAATCTTTTAACAGGTGCATACATAAATCCTGGACTGATTTCAAGAGCCTATCAACCATCACTGCAAGTGGGTACATCTTAGAGGCATGTGCTGCCACTATGGGTCTAAGGGGAGCTTTTAGAATATCTTTGTGAACTTAAGGAATACCAAAAATGGTTGGAATAGGTGGTGTAGTATTTATTAAAACTTTGCAAGTATCAAAACTAATCTGACCCTGCAATAGTTCATCTTCCAAATACTGATCTATTTTTTTGCATGTAAAGAACACTTCATTTCTAGATGCTACTGTATATTTTTCACAGTCTTGTAGAATCTTGTAAAACACCCCCACCCTTACCTCCTCTACCTAGACTCTTAACCCAACTGTACTACCGCCACTACTAACCAGTCAGAATTAGCTAATTGTCTTTACATGCTTTAAAATCTTGTCTGACAACTTTGTTACTAATATTATAAACGCCAAGAAACTATCTTAACTTGCAACATTTACTATATATACTGTTGATAATCAATATCGTGTTATTGTATTAAAGCCAACAACCTGTAATGTTGTTTATTATTGCTGCAACTTTGTATCTCTATTTATAATATACATGTTGTGGAGCTTTTCTCCCCGGGCATCCACTGAAAAAGGACCTGCATCCAGTCAGAATTTCCCGGTAAACAAATGTAAATAAAATTAATAAAATAAATAAATTATTAAATTATGCCTTTTTTGCATGCTGTGTATGTGTAATGTTGAATTATAGGGGAGGAAAATCACTTTTTAGAAAGAAAGACTTGATATATGGGTAAACTTCTCCTTTAAATACAACCAATGATTAAAAGCCATACACACATAAAACATTTTGTGGTAGCATTGAAGTAAAACAACTTTTTTTTAAAAAGAAAGTTAAAGTACTTTCCTCCCATTCACAAAGTAACTTTTTTAAAAAGAAAGTTTAAGTACTTTCCTCCCATTCACATCTGGTAATTTAATTTTTCACATTCTCTTTATTCCCTTGCTTTCATATTAATTTCACCACAACTTCACCCATTTATTTGTATGTAAAAACTTTATCTCTCTGTTCATTTAATATTTTCACAAAAATGTATTCTCTTCCAATCCTTTATTTTTTGTAAAATTCATAATCTAACATATTAGAGCTTGGTACACTAAAACAACAGCAGCAGCAGTAGGTTCAGATACAACAGCAAACTCTAAGTTCATGAAGCAATTTATTAATATAAAACAAACAGTATATATAAATGTATAAAACAGCAATCCATCCAACAGTAACCCAAGTGCATTTGTCTCTGGTCATTCAGAGACTTTTTCAAGGATGTTAGAAACTGTTGTAGAGCTAAATTTAAAATAATATGATCCACCCCTAATTAACATTAAACCAATAACACTCCATAAAAACAGTGTGCCCATACCTCATGCATATTCATAAATTTCATCCATAGTTAAAAGCTCACAGAAAAAGTTATAATAGGACAATAAAATATAAATTACATTAAGATAAAATACAATACATAATCCCCACACAAACAGAAATGTAGAACCTTGAAAAATGATAAAAAATTATTCATTTATCTATTTAATGCTCTTAGTTTCACAAAGCAAGTCAGCATCATTAATACCAGGCCAGTTTATAGTATTTGTTTTAACCTGCCATAATGCTTATTGTTTCTCCAATTGTAAGGTCCAAGGACCACCCCTTGGGTCTATGTCTAGGACATCAATAATAGTAAATTTAAAATGGTGTCCATCACATTCCTTACAATGTTTTGCCAGAGCATTTGTATCTTTACCCAATCTAATGTCCCTTAAGTATTTGTAAATTATACCTCTTAATTTTCTTTTGCTTTTCCGGATATAAAAAGCAGGACAAACCGTACACAGGGCGCAGTATACTACTCTCTCAGTTTGGCATGAATATTTCCTTCTCAACCCTATAGTTACACCATTAATCACACAGGAAGAACCCTCCAGAGTATGTGTGCATGATGAACAAGCCCCACATTTTCTCATAAAACCAGTCACTGGTCCCTTCGTTTGATATTCAAGGACATTTTTAAGAGTCCTAACCCTTCTATATATAACAGAGGGTCTCTCACCAACCCATTGTCGAATATCATTACAGGATGAGATAATTACCCAAAGTCTTATATAGAATGCCAGTGATCATTTTACTGGACCTATTATAGATCATAACAAAAGCTGATCTTGAATATGTTACTCTTATGGCCCTTCCATCAACATCATGGTCAATTATGACCATATTAGAATGGTCCATGTCACCAGCATTCGCTTCAGTGACCCTTTCATTGGGCCTATTATAGGTCATAACATAAGCCAATCCTGCATATGTTACTCCTATGGTCCCTCTATTCACATCTTTGTCATTGGATATATTAAACAATAACGGATCAACCACATACTGATTGAATATAGCTTTAAAATGCCCTCTTTCTCTCTTATTCAAAACCTCAATGAACACTTCATTGACAAGTTGGAAAGGATAACCTCTCCTCAAAAACATTTCCTTCAACACTTCACATTCACTCAGAAATGCATCAAAGCTGGTAACCATTTGGGCAGCCCTTACAAGCTGATCCTTTACGACCGCCTTTTTTTGTTTATAAGGATGGGCACTGTCAAAGTGTAGAAAACTGTTAAGAGTATTTTTTTATGAAAAATCTCAGATTGAAAGATCTTCTTAGGCCTATTCTTAACCAGTTTTACATCCAATAATGCAGTTTCTTTTTCTTCAGAGTTACAAGTAAACTGTAAAAATTGTGTCGAGCCATTAATATAATTCAAAAATTCAACAATCTCCTCCTGAGAGCCCACTCAAAAAATAAAGATGTAATCTAAGAAACAGATGTACATTCTACAGTGTTCCTAAAAACTCAAATTCAGTAAATATTTTTTCTCCCATTGGAGCATGACAACATTCGCATATAGACCCCACATGGTGAACATATAGCCACCCCCTTGGTCAGCAGAAAGTATTCATTACTAAAAAATATGAAATTATTCTTCAACACCAACTCTAGCAACCTTTCATATACATTGATTTTAGGTTGGGGAACACCTTTCTCATATAAAAACTCACAAGACCATTCAAGACCAAGGTCATGGGGGATCACTGTGTATAGATCTTTAACATCTAAAGTGATAAAAATACCTGACTCAACATACTCCAAGTTATTAACTCTTTCCAAAAAATCTCACGAATCTCTACATAGATTATTTTCTGTAATCAAAAGAGGTTTCAACCTAATATCCAAGAATTTAGCTAAAGGATATGTTATAGATCCACGCCCATCCACAATGGGTCTCATAGGGGGGTCAGACAAACATTTGTGAATGTTAGGCAAACCAAACATACATGGCATTCTTGGAAAAGGGTTAGATAAATAGTTGAATTCGTCAATGGTAATTGAACCATCAATGAATAAATCACTGAGTTCATTCCGAATTTTCCTATATGCCATATTCAGCTCATTTACAGAACTTCTCTCATAGGCATTGCCCAACAGCACATCCTTCATCCTACGATTATAATCCAAATTATCCATTATAACAGCCCCACCCCATTTATCTGGTTTAATAATTTTAATATCCAAGTTATATCTCAAATTGTTTAAGCAATCTATTTCATCAATGCTTAAACTAGTAGTACGTCCATCATTTTTCACATTCCTTAAATCAGTCTCACATAACTTTTCATATATTTGTAAAGGCGGGTGGACTGATGGATTATAAGTGCTGGAAATGTGCAAAGGGTTGCTCACATATTCATCAGATTTAAACAGAATGTTGAACTTTAATTTCCTTATATAATATTTTAAATCAATCAAAGTGTTAGGTAGATCAAAATTCCTTTCTGGTACAAACGTCATATCCCTAGATAACAGATTACATACAGTTACATCCACCTGTAGGGAGGAGAAAGTAAAGACATTAAAATCACCAGTTTTATACTTTACAATGACACACGAAGTAGGTATGTCATTGTCAATTATCTCCTGCCCCTGTGACCCCCTCTCCAATTCCCTCTTCAATTCACAGTGCTCCCCCCAGCCTCAGTTCATGGTATAAGCACCCTGCCCCGAAGTCTCTCAGTTGTATCTTTGTTGGAGACATTCGGACCTCCTCAGTGGAGGAAATTGTTCTTCATTTCAAAAAGTAGACTTATTTGATTCTTCAAAAGCATCATTAAAATCATTGGTTGTCCCCCAATTCTGTGACTTTAGGGGTTGCAGATATGCTATATTGTCATTGTATTGGCCCCTATCTCATTCAAGGTTTCTCATTTTATAGATTTAAATAATGTTAATTTGATGCTCAATGGATTTAAATACATGGTTATAGTCAAACAAATTGTCCAGGTGTGCTCTGTCCCCAGTGATATCCCTATCAAGTTGTAGCAAAATTAATTAACCCAGTCAAAAAAGAATCATTATACCTAATTACAGTCTCCATATATTCAAACCCATGTCTATCAAACATGGAAACCAGTTCCTTTTGTAAGGGCGAATTAGCAATTAAACCAGTGGGAAATCTCCACATCCGTAAAACCTTCGGAACTATCTTTGCCCTCAAACATTCCCTGAAGTACGAATTATCAAGTTGTAATTTTTTTATTTTCAGCAAATAGTAGTCAAGCCTCTGTAATTTAGTATTATAGTCAGCAGTACTTACAGTGTTATCCACGGTCAACGTTGTTTTTTTTTTATGCCATTTGCCCACACAGAAACATTCATTTTGTCCAATAACACTATTACGAATATTTGAAGCTTAATGAGGCTCTACTAAAGATTGGTTATTCATTCCATTCACTACATGCTGTGAACGAGTGTTTTTGTTCACAGAACATCCATTTGTAGGGGTTAAATCCACATTATCCAACAGCCATTGAATGGAGCTTGAAATAGTCGCAGCCATGACTTCCTGGTCTGAGTTAGTGATGTTATTGTCATCCAAACCTATAGATACATTCTGGGCATGCTCAATATGCTCTAATTTCTCTGACATAGGTTCCATATGATTAAGGATGTCTTCGATAGACTGGCCAAATGTCTGAGAGAATAAAAGCTGTTGTGAATCTTTCCCTTGAACCTCTGCAGCCATAATACACAAACAGTCAGACAGTAGTAAGCAGCACAAACCCGGAACACTAAAACAACTGCAGCAGTAGGTTCAGGAATAACAGCAAACTCTAAGTTCATGAAGCACTTTATTAATATAAAATGAACAGTATATCCAAACTTATAAAAAAGCAATCCATCCAACAGTAAACCAAGTGCTTTCATCTCTAGTCATTCAGAGACTTTTTCAAGGATGTTATAAACTGTTAAGCTAAATTTAAAATAAAATGATCCACCCCTAATTAACATTAAACCAATAACACTCCATTAAAACAGTGTGCCCATACCTCATGCATATTCATGAATTTCATCCATATTTAAAAGCTCACAGAAAAGTTATAATGGGACAATAAAATATAAATAAATGACATTAAGATAGAATACAATGCATAACCCCTACACAAACAGAAATTTAGAACCTTGAAAAATGATAAAAAACATTAATTTATCTATTTAATGCTCTTAGTTTCAGAAAACAAGCCAGGAACAGAGCATCATTAATACCTGGCCAGTTTATAGCATTTGTTTTAAACTGCCATAATGCTTCTTGTTTCTCCAATTGTAAGGATCAAGGACCCTCCCCCCCTTGGGTCTATGTCCAGGTCATCAATAATAGTAAATTTAAAATTGTGTCCATCACATTCCTTACAATGTTTTGCCAGAGCATTCGTATCTTCACCCAATCTAATGTCCTTTAAGTGTTTGTAAATTCTACATCTTAATTTTCTTTTGGTTTTCCCGATATAAAAAGTGGGACAATCCGTACATAGGGTGCAGTATACTACTTTCTCAGTTTGGCATGAACATTTCCTTCTCAACCTTATAGTTAGACCATTAATCACACAGGATGAACCCACCAGGATATGTGTACATGATGAACAAGCCCCACATTTCCTCATAAAACCAGTCATTGGTCCCTTTTTTTGATATTCTATGACATTTCTAAGGGTCCTACCCCTTCTATATATAACACAGGGTCTCTCACCAACCCATTGTCGAATATCATTACAGGATGAGATAATTACCCAATTCTTGTATAGAATGCCAGTGATCATTTTACTGGACCTATTATAGGTCATAACAAAAGCTGATCTTGAATATGTTACTCTTATAACCCTTCCATCAACATCATGGTCAATTGTGACTAAATTAGAATGGTCCATGTCCCCTGCATTCACTTCAGTGACCCTTTCATTGGGCCTATTATAGGTCATAACACAAGCCGATCCTGCATATGTTACTCGTACGTTCCCTCTATTCACATCTTTGTCATTGGATATGTTAAACAATAAAAGATCAACCACATCCTGATTGAGTATAGCCTTAAAATGCCCTCTTTCTCTCTTATTCAAAACCTCAATGAACACTTAATTTAGAAGATGGAAAGGATAACCCCTCCTCAAAAACATTTCCTTCAACAGATCACATTCACTGAGAAATGAATCAAAGCTGGTAGCCATTCGGGCAGCCCTTACAAGCTGACCCTTTACCACCGCCTTTCTTTTGTTTATAAGGATGGGCACTGTCAAAGTGTAGAAAATTGTTGGAGTATGTTTTTTCACGAAAAATCTCAGATTGAAAGACCTTCTTAGGCCTATTCTTAACTAGTTTTACATCCAAATATGCAATTTCTTTTTCTTCAGAGTTACAAGTAAACTGTAAAAATTGTGTCAAGCCATTAATATAATTCAAAAATTCAACAATCTCCTCCTGAGAGCCCACCCAAAAAATAAAGATGTCATCTAGGAAACAGATATACATCCTATAGTGTTCATAAAAACTCAAATTCAGTAAATATTATTTCTCCCAGTGGACCACAACAACATTCACATATAGACTCACACATGGTGAACATATAGCCACCCACTTGGTCTGCAAAAAGTATTCATTATTAAAAAATATGACATTATTCTTCAACACCAACTCTAACAACTGTTCATATACACTGATTTTAGGTTGGGGAACAATTTTCTCATATAAAAACTCATAAAACCATTCAAGACCAAGGTGATGGGGGATTACTGTGTATAGATCTTTAACATCTAAAGTGATAAAAATACCTGACTCAACATACTCCAAGTTATTAACTCTTTCCACAAAATCCTACAAATCTCTACATAGATTATTTTCTGTAATCAAAAGAGGTTTCAACCTAATATCCAAGAATTTAGCTACAAGATATGTTATAGACCCACCCATCCACAATGGGTCTCATGGGGGGGGTCAGACAATCATTTGTGAATCTTAGGCAAACCAAACATACATGGTATTCTTGGAAAAGGGGTAGATAAATAGTTGAATTCATCAATGGTAATTGAACCATCAATGAATAAATCATTGAGTTTATTCCAAATTTTCCTATATGCCATATTCAACTTATTTACAGAACTTCTGTCATAGGCATTGCCTAACAGCACATCCTTCATCCTACAATTATAATCCAAATTATCCATTATAACAGCCCCACCCCCTTTATCTGGTTTAATAATTCTAACATCCGGGTTATATCTGAAATTGTTTAAGCAAGCTATTTCATCAATGCTTAAATTAGTAATACGTCCATCATTTTTCAATTCCTTAAATCACTCTCACATTATTTTTTATATATTTGTAAACACGGGTGGACTGGTGGATTATAAGTGCTGGAAATGTGCAAAGGGTTGCTCACATATTCATCAGATTTAAAAATAAAATAAATACCGCATTAGTACAGTAAAACAAGCAAATTTATTAGGACACAAAGCCAGTAGTTAGTGCTTTCGTGTCCTCAGTCGGAGACTTCTTCAGACTAAGGCTTCAACACTTCTCACTGGATTCCATCTGGGTCCCCAATATAGTGTTTATTACACTTCTGTACAGTATGCACATTCGAAAATATGTCACTTATTTTACTGTACTTTATTTTTAAGTCTTTTGAGTTATTTGTTTGCTACTGGTTTCGAGGATTCATCACATTTAAACAGAATGTTGAAGTTTAATTTCCTTATATAATATTTTAAATCAATCAAATTGTTAGGTAGATCAGAATTCCTTTCTGGTACAAAAATCATACCCCTAGATAACAGATCACATACAGTTACATCCACCTGTATGGAGGAGAAATTAAAGACATTAAAATCACCAGTTTTATACTTTACAATGACACATGAAGTAGGTATGTTATTATCAATTATCTCCTGCCCCAGTGACCCCCTCTACAATTCCCTCTTCAATTCACAGTGTGCCCTCCAGCCTCTGTTCATGGTATGATGTCCCAAAGTCTCCCTGTTGTATCTTTGTTGGAGACATTTAGACCTCCTCAGTCGAGGAAATTGTTCTTCATCTAAAAAAGTAGCCTCATTTGATTCTTTGAAAGCATCATTAAAATCATTGGTTGTCCCCCAATTGTGTGACTCTGGGGGTTCTGGATATGTCATATTCTCATTATATTGGCCCCTATCAAGTTCAAGCTTTCTCATTTTTCTGTTTTTAATAATGTTAATTTGATGCTCAATGCATTTAAATATGCAGTTATAGTCAAACAAATTGTCCAAGTGAGCTCTGTCCCCAGTAATATCCCTATTAAGTTCAGTAGCATCATTAATTAATCCAGTTAAAAAATAATCATTATGCCTAATTACAGTCTCCATATATTCAAATCCATGTCTATCAAACATGGAAATCAGTTCCTTATGTAAGGGCAAATTAGCAATTAAACCAGGGGGAAATCTCCACAACCGCAAACCCTTTGGAAATATCTTTGCCCTCAAACATTCCATGAAGTAAAAATTATCAAGTTGTATTTTTTTTATTTTCAGCAAATACTCTGCCACTCTTAGTGTTCATTATGTAATAGGTGATGGGTCAAATGCAGGAAAAAAAGCAAACATAAATAAGTGCAGACATAAAACAAATGGAATAATTATTAAATGTTGCCTTTTTTTGGGTCTATATTGAATTAGCAAATGCTTAGAAAAGCAAACGCTAATTCATCGACCATTTTTAAGTGAAAACTTAAAATTTCGAACAACCGGAACAGCGATTTTTTTTCCCTGGGAAAAAAATTGCTGGTCCACAAAAAAAAAAACCTTAAAACATTATATAATGTGGGGGGCTTCACCCACCACACCCCCCACTTAAATTTACCAACTTTCGAGATCCCACCACAGTGGAGGAAACGGCGAACTCCTGAAACCGGCCCAGCGATTTTTTGCCCTGTGACAAAAATTGCTGTTCTGGGTGTTCGGGATTGTAAGCTTTCGCTTAAAAGGGGTCGATTAATTAGCATTTGCTTTTCTAAGCATTTGCTAATTCAATATAGACCCTTTTTTCATATTATGTGTGTAGTGTTGAATTATAGGGGAAAAAATCACTTTTTAGAAAGAAAGACTTGATATATGGGTAAAGTTCTCCTTTAAATACAACCAATGTTCAAAGATCATGCACACATAAAACATTTTGTGGTAGCATTAAAGTAAAGAAATTTTTTTGAAAAAGAAAGTTTAAGTACTTTCCTCCCATTCACATCTGGTACTTCAGAATTTTTCAGATTCTCTTTATTCCCTTGCTTCCATATTAATCTCACCACAACTTCACCCATTTATTTGTATGTAAAAACTTTCTCTCTCTGTTCATTTAATATTTTCACAAAAATGTCTTCTCTTCCAGTCCTTTATTTTTTGTAAAATTCATAATCTAACATATTAGATCTCAGTGTTAACTTATCATTCATCATCATCACCAACCCCCTTATCCCATTTTCTGTATGAGTTCATATATATTGGTTCAGGGTGTCATGTCAACTGTCACTGTCTTTGTTCAATGCCATTCTCCTACCTTCTTCGACACTCATGCCTGACTGTCCCAGGTCTTTTCTCACACTATCTGTCTGTTTGCTAGATGCCCTTGTTTTCCTTTTGCCTACTTCCTGTCTGTCCCAAATCTTCTTCACCAGCTGGTCTTCTGCTTATCTCTTTCTCTCTTACATACACTTTAACTAACCATCATTATTTGTGCATTATTCTTATTTTCTCTACTACCACCTCCCTCTATTTCTCCTTTTTTGTCTTACACATTATCTCTCCATTACAATAGATGCATTTTTATATTTTTTACCTGTTCCATAACCCTGTCCAACGTTTGAACATATGACTTCTAGTTTTAAGTTCATCTCCATAGTTGACTTGCCTCAACTTCTAAATTTCCAACATATGTATTTATTTTAATGTCTCTGAAAACACTCCATAGCCTATTTCTGCCCTCATGTCTGTTATTACATATGTAAACCCTATCTCCTATCCTAGGTCTAACTGCCTGATGTTCATAATGTCTCAGAACTTCTTAATGTCATTTGTTATCTTTCCTTTTTAATAATGTTGCTTTTCAGGTCACCTGTAACAATTATATCCATATTTTCTTTAACATATGGCATTATTTGTCCAAACTTTTATTAAAACCTTTGTATCCATATTATCCGTATACTATTATAAGTCTGTTGGATACACACTTGTTTTTAATACCCACTATAGATATTCATCCAACCTTTGTTATAACATGATCTAAAGGTGCAATGCCATCTTGGTTAAATAATACTGCTGTACAGGAACATCATTCTACCTCACAGTTCCAAAGTATTTTCTATTCCATATACTTCTAGCTGTTTTCTTATTCTCATTTTTTAAACATCTTAATGTGCAATAAACAAATGACATTAGCATCTAATTGCTTACACCATGGATATAGAATTAGTCTTCTTACATTACTTATTATACTATTTACATTAAGTGACACAGTATATCAGTTGCAAGACACTGTGAGAACTGAGCCTTGCAGTACCTAAAAACCCACTAATTCAGTTTGAGAATGACTCTATGCTGTTGTTTCTCTGAAAAGTCACTTCGTTACCAAGCTGTTCTTCTTGCTGCTCTGGCAAGTAGTAATGACTAATCGTACCTGATGTATGATTGTCTTTTCCTAGCTAGTTACTCGGGTTAACATCGTACTTCTACAAATGTAACAGCATCCACTGTGGGGTGAGCAGTCCCTTGTGCAGCAGTTAATTGACTGTAGGCTGCAGTGGGTTAAAAACACTTCCCACTAGAACTTGTTTCCCATAGATATATTCATGAAACTTTTTACAATACTATAAATGCCAGCTGTTTTCTATCCAAGTATATCTCTTCTGACTATCAGTAAAGGGTCTTGATCTATAAACAGCTGGGTTATATCTTTATGAAAATCACTGCACTGATTCCATTCTAACTCACATCCACATGCAATGTGCATAATGTGCATCAGTTTGCTACTAACAATGTATAATTTCCTTAATGGCATACTTATTTCTGATGCATTCAAAATAAACTTTGAAAGCTATGTTATCTTACCAAGGAAATTGTATAACTACTTTTTTAGCCTCTGGCAGAGGCATGTGCAGTAGTTTCCACTATGAAAGAATGAGTCTAAATCCCATGAACACAAATTCTTTGATCCTATATAATTTAAAAAATTTCCTCAAGCCACCAGAAAAGGAGTGAATACCCCTCTGAATGCTCCATGGGAGGAACTTTCAACTCATACTACTTAAATACACTACTAACCTTGTGGATAAATGAGCATGGTTGAAAGGAGAAAACCTGCAATGGTTAACACAGTAGTTATCTAAAATATGATCTCTCATTCTTCACATGATAGTAGCAAACATGTTCAGAGAACAGTAATTAGCAATTAGCTGAGGGATATAGCCCATTGCTCCACAAGCTCCATTAAAAATTCTCAATGTAGAGTAATTACACAAGTCCAAATGTATGCATACAAGTACATGGTTCTAATGAAACTAATATTTTTTTCAAATGATACATGAACTATATGTTGACCTCTTGTAGGGAAACATTTGCACCATTTCTCTAATTTTTCCTCAAGCACCCCAAAAATCAAAATATGACTCATAAATTTCAGTTCTGTAACTCTTATTTTGTGCTTAATCTTATTTGGCCTGACATTATATTACTCCGTGCTATTCACTAAATTAATATGTCTCTTGTTATATGCTTATACTATCAATAATATTAACAACGCATTGAAGATTTTTTGATGATCTGCATAACAGCTTTCTGAAATACTTCAGATGCTGATGAAATATCAAATGAAGTATAATGAGTCTGTATTTTCCTATAGGTGAATTAAATATGCACAGCTTGGAACTATCTTCTTCAAAATCCCTGGTTAGCATTAAGTACAAATACTCTTAATCTAACATAGCAGAATACAATTTTTCAATTACACAATATGGATAATGCTCCTGCTTTATAGCTTCATTCTTATGGATCTGCATATACATCATTTGTAGACTTCTCAACAGTAACTGCACTAGTCACTCAGTCTGTAGGCTGTGTTTTTCTTAATCATACTCATATGCTCTCTCTGTCTCTCTTTCTCCATTCTGCTCTACTCTTTTTGGTTGTCCTACTCAAGGATACTCAATGATACTGATTTTTTTGTGGGGCGTGCACTACTGGCAATATGGTAACATTTATCTGAATATAATGAACACCCAGCAAATAGCCAAGACCAGTAAATAAATATTTATACTCATGAACCAAATCATTGCTCTGCCCATGCATATTATGAATTATTTCCACTGTACCTAGCTTCTGACAAGTCAAATATTCCAATATAATTAGAGATTCCATTCCAACATTCAGAAGCTGAATGTTATATTTTTCTTATAATAACAAATAAATACTTGCTGATAAAAAAGCTTTCACTTGATGACCTAAATGAATAAATATTAGTAAGTAACTTGCATATGGTACAGTTAATGAGTGTCATGTAAGTGACAACCAATTTCATTGAAACTGCAAAAGGAAATGGGCTAACATAAAAAATATATATATTTTATGGTGGGGTAAGCCTCCCATCCTCTTTATGCAAGAGGACTCAGATACAGTAGAACCGTAGTTAATATAATCAACTCCAGAGGTGGACAGCTTTAAGTTTGGTTAAGATGTTTTGACAAAACAAAACTGCCAATCAACTTGCACAGTGATGGCTTTCTTAATACTACTTCAGTTTATTGACCACTTAAATGGAAATTACAGCACCTGTTTAACAAAAATTATTTTATTATTAATTTTGTGTTTCCCAGATTTATAACTGATTATCCTATTGCAAATTCTCTACATTACTTTATTGCCCACTATGTGAATATTGTACAGGTATCAAACAATTACTGTCTATAAACAACTCACATGTATTAATTTTCTTGACTTTGTTTTGCAGCACATATTCTTGTTTTTGTTTGCAAATATAGTTATCTTATGTTTTATACTTTTTTTGCCACAGCTTCGGCTCACTTGATTAAATGAAGATATTTCTCTTTATTATGTTTATAACCACTTATTATGCAAACTTAACAATATTTTCCTTATGCTTTTATGCTTCTTGTGAGTCATATGATCATACTTTCTTCTGTTTTACTCATTTACTTATTCTCTGTATCATATACAGTTTTACAGAATTCTAATTCTTTGTCAGATCTGATATGAGGAGTTAGGCAGTTCATCATGTACAGTTTTCTAAGGCTACCAACCCCTCCAATTTTCCATAATACTCTTAGAACAGACTCATCATTACAGATCTCTTCCTGTGCTTCTAAGTAGTAGTGTCAGAGAAGTGGTCCTAGGTTAACTTTGTGGTAAAAATATTCAACATCTTTGATGGTGATATTTTTACTGTTGTAGTCTATATTTGCTCATCTTCATTTTCCTGTTTTAGGTCAGACTGTTCCTTGTTTACCTGTTTTGGACAGTTTAGCATTATGGCACCTAGGTCTAAGGTGCTTTCATCACCACCTTTCATGCTGATCAGCAGAGTTCTGCTGCGTTACTATACTACTTGTTATTATTGATAGCATTTACAGTCTGTGTTTACTGTTGTTGAATATTGGCTATTTTAGTGCTTAGTTTATAACACAGAGTAAAACATTAAAGAAATGTAAATGTGGTCACAAATGCTATCTCATGATAATAACTTTTGTGCATCTATTGTTTAGGTAAAGAGCATTTTCCTGCTACCTGTGAACTTTGTAAAGCTTTCACTCCTATGACAGTTAGAGACAGGAAAAGCAAGTTAAATAGTTTAGAATGGAGTGGAGCCTTGGCTCCCGCAGCTTCCAGTGCTAAACCATATATTTTTCAGAATGAGTCACCTAGAGTCAAGAAAGAAAAACCACAGAGCTGCCAAATCTAGAGAACCCTTTTCAGGTCCTCAATCTAAAAAAATAGAATGGATGAAAAATTGACTTCTACTCATTCTCCTGCTGATATGTTTAAATTATTTGTAAAAGTTATTTGAAAAATATACAGTTAAGCTGGTTCAAAGGCATGGAAAGCACCCTGACTATGCAGGGTTACAATGTTTTCCCTACATTCAGTTCACAAACTGAGTGTGAAAGAACCAAAAGACGAGGTGTATCCATCTTCATTAAGGATAAGTACACCTCAAGACTGGTCAAACACCATGACTCTCTTGAGCTACTCCATGTCCAATTAACTAAAGGCAAAGACCCTAACCACATGATAGCTAGCTATAGATCCCACCATTTAACAGGAAAGGCATATCACATACCTGGACTTACTGGAGTTACTTGACAAAAAGATCAACACCTTATTCATCAGCTGGGAAACATACATGACCACAAGCATGATGGCTCAGAGGTTCTTGGATTTTGTCAATGCAAATACTCTGGAACAGCTAGTCAGCACACCCACAAGAGGCTCAAATGTCCTGGGCACTATTCAATAACATGGGAGAGCATTGCACACCCCCCCTCATGTGATGTCCTCATTAAGATTGGACCATAAAGAAGTCTCGTTTGCTGTAATTATAAGACCAGATACCTCATCAAGATCAAAAATGCTTAAGAATTTTTCTAATACAAATTATATCCCACTAAATGATGGTATAAGAAGTTTCAAAGCCTCCTTGAATGCAGATATCATGGACTCCTATGCAGAGATGTACACCAATGCCCTATATAACACTTAAGCATTTGTATTAAAACCAGATCTTTCTGAAAAAAAACAGCCACCCTGGTGGACCCCTAGTATAAACAGGCTATACATCAAGAGAAAGAAACCAATGTAAAAACAAAAAGAATGAACTGGCTTAGCAGAGGAAGAAATCCCTCTCTAGCTTAAATGAACAAATTAAAGATCTTGTCAAGTCCTCCAAAGCTAATTACAAAGCAAAAGCAGCTTCCCTAGCTAAGGACAGTCACAAGGCATTCTTTAATTATGTCCAAAATCTAAAATGCAATACCAGCTATGTGCTGAACTGGTTGTTGATGGCACCACCCATACTCAACCAGAAGAAATAGTCAACTTGCTAGCTGACAGATTTGGAGAAAATGTCACCCCCCAGTCCTCTCAAGTCATCCCCAAAATTATACCTGCCACCATTTCTCAGCCTATTATCTCAAGAGAACAGGTCATCTTGGTGCTCTCCAAGGCCAAAAACACAGTATCAATGGGACAGGACAACATCCCAGGTTGCCTTCTAAACAACTTAAATTATGATCTAGAAGACCCACTTGGATTCTTATTTAACCACAGCCTGAGAATTGGCTATGTTCTGGAGGAATGGAGGGCAGCAACAGTAATCCCTCTGCACAAAGGGGGACCACCAACTGATGCTGGGAATTAAAAGCCCATACTCTTGACTAGCCTCATCTGCAAAACCATGGAAAGAATTATTATGGACCTTTTTAAAGGTAGCTCATGCCTGTTAGACATGGTTGACCTCTTTGAAAAAGTCACCAAGGCTCTGGATGAGGGAAAGATAGTGTATACCTCCTATCTTGACTTATCCAAGGCATTTGACACAATTTCTCACTCAGGTATTGTAGACAAACTTTCCCAATTGGGAATTAACCCCTACATTACCAGATGAGTAGACAAATGGCTCACTGACAGAACACATACTGTGAAAGTGGGTGACTTCACCTCTAGCAAAAGACCAGCCATCAGTGACATACCACAGGATTCTGTGCTGGGCCCCTTACTGTGGAATTTATTTCTCAGAAGGCCAGGCAAACTTGGATGGCCCGTGGCTAACCAAGTTCACTGACAATTGTAAATTGGGAGCAATTACTGAGTCCTCCAATGATGTTAATATACTGCAGACAGGGTTAATGCAGACAAATGACTGGTGCCAAAGCCACAGATTAAAGCTAAACTCAAAACATGCATTATTATTCCCTTGGGGAAAGCTAACTTCCCTGCTAATTACAATATAGACAGCACCACCACCCCCCCCCCCAAGTGTAGACCAAGTGATATGTGATCTAGGTACTCAGGTTAATAATAATCTCAGCTTTGACCACCACATATCCAAAGTAGTAAGGAAATCATTATATGTGGCACATCTCATAAGTAAAGGGCATTGCATCTAGATCTAAGGATGTTATAATTCCATTATACCTGGCCTTCATCAGACCAATAATTGAGTTCAATGCTTCCTTTTGCAGGTACCTTACCAGACAATTAGAGATACCACAGAGGTTTCTCACCAAGAAATGACAGGGTCCACAAAATAAGTCTTACGTGGAAAGACTGAAACCATGTCACTGTATTCTGTCTCCTACAGGTTGCTAAGAGGTGACCTGTGCCTGGCTTACAGGGCAGTCTCTCTGACCCATCCCTGATGGAAATGCTGTACATTCATAAAACAAACTGCAGGAGGGATCTTAACTAAGCCTCTGACATGAGCAAGTCATGCTGGAGAAACAGATACATCTTCCAGAGACTGCCACTTCCCTGGAACAAGCTTCCAATTCACATGAAACAGAGCCCCTTCCTGACCCTTTTCAAACGCAACCTAGGCCAATGGATGGGTAACTGCAAATTCACTCCTCGGGTGCTTCCCATGTCCCTCTTGGACAGAGGTAGTCGGTATTAACTACCATAGACCCTTACCTGTGTGAACTTCACTCATCTAACCAAAGACGACTGGGGAAACTCAGGATAAATATGGCTAGGGTTATAAGGGCTCTAGGGTCGTTAGCCTAGTAACCTCCTGTGAACCTATGAACTTATGAAGACTAAAAGCTTAACTGGTTTGTCAGCTTCAGAAGCTCATAAGAATAAGAGTTCAAGCCTGGCAGTAGCAAAGTGATTTAGATGCTATTCTATTCTTCCACTAGAGACTGGTAATGAAAAGTTTGTGGAAGCATTAGGATATACTCCAAAAGAATGAGTGAAACACCATGGAAAATGAAGGAAACACTTCAAGATGTATTCAAAACTTGCTTTAATCCATGAATGCTTTTGTTTCCAAAGCATATAGAACAGATGCCTTTAGATAGTCTTCTTTCAGAGTTTGTTTTAGCATACAGACTGTTTGGTGGCTCTTTTGTTGTATTTTTAATTTATTAGAATGCAGTAAAATGGTCTGTTGCCCCTTCCTCTCTAGTATAAGGGTGGACAGAGGTGATATGTCAGTTTCTTTTTTTTTCAGGACAGAGGTAATTTGTCAGTTTCTTTTTTTTTTAAACACCTTTATTGAATTATCACTTGTGACATAGGCAAATTTACATTCATATAAAAGTAATCAAACTTTATTAACATAAACATTATACTTCAAATATATTTCTATATATCATATAATCTAACCAATATTACATAAATTATTCAATTCCTTCTTTTTTTAACAAGAAGCATATTTATTAAACCATCACTTACTACATACATCTATATAAACAAAAATAAACCACACCAACACAATCCTAGTCGCAAGCATTTTACATCACAAACCATAGTGATGTACTCCTAGTAGCAAACATTATACATCACTTATATTCTACCCAATCTTTCTCGCTCAAACATTACATAGCTCATTTAAATCCTGCTGCCTTTTAGACCAAATTCCTCCCTTGTATGTATTGTTCCCACAATTCCCATTTTTCCTATGTAGTTTGCACCCCTATTTCTTTTTCTTTGTCTGCACTCTGATATCAATCCCTGATAGGGAAAGCAATCTGTAATCTGAAGTCCAAATAATTTCTTGGTGTCTTTCCATTCTATCATCTTTCCCTCTTTAGTTATTTGCTCTCAGTACCTTGGTTCCTTTGCCAGTTTTCTCCAGATAAGTGCTGGCCCCTCTTGCCTATTGTCTGTACCCATAATTGCAGTCATCCCTACTAGAAGAATCTCCTTTCTCCATTCCCATGTTGGTTTAGTTCTTAGAATACTTTCTGCTACATATTCTGCATGATTGTTGTTATTCTTAAAGGCCTGCAGCCAAAATCCCAGTTTTGTCTTATGTCTTGAGCTTCCCCCATGTTTCATTATCATCCCTTTCCACTTGGAATTATACTTTTCTGCTCATGCTGTGTATAGGAGTCTTAACTGTGTAGCTCTGAAATACCTATTCAAATTGGGTATTTCCAATCCACCCTGTTCTACTGGAAGAATCAGCTTATCCCACTTGACTCTGGCCATCTTCCCCTTCCAGATAAAGTCCTTCGCTCTTTATTAATTGCTATCCCACAACTTCTCCTCTAGTTGCTAAAAATATGCCTGACCTGTGTATAAGACTAAAGGGACTAAAAACATTTTAACTGCTTGTATTTTACTATCTATATCCATATAATAAAGCTTCAGTTTTCTCAGTTTCTTTGTATTATCTTTTGTTTAGTCTCTTCCCACATATCCTTAGCTGCCACACAAGAATCATTTTAAACCATACACCTAAATATTTCATTTTATCATGTCTCCATAAATATCGGTATTCCTGAACCAGTTTATGTGTGGGTACATAATCTACCACTATTGCCTTTGTTTTAGATTCTTTAATTTTATATCCAGAAAAGATCTGAAACTGTCTCAAAATGTTCCACAACACTGTAATGTCTTTTTCTGGTTTTACCAGGTACAAAATAATATTATCAGCAAATAAATCCAGCTTTTCTTGGCTACCATACCAATTATATCCTTGAATTTCTGAGTCACTTATTTTCTTTGCCAATGGTTCCAAATATAATGCAAATAATAAAGGGAAAGAGGACACTTCTGCCTGATTTCTCTGCTCAAGCAGAAATTATTAGAGAATACTCCACCCACTTTAATTTTTGCCTCCGATCCCTCATATATTCTCCTAATCAACCTTATTT
Source organism: Protopterus annectens (assembly GCF_019279795.1). NCBI lineage: Eukaryota > Metazoa > Chordata > Ceratodontiformes > Protopteridae > Protopterus > Protopterus annectens. The sequence goes on from NC_056741.1 coordinate 1,947,962,814, forward strand.
TTTTCAGGAAATGCAAATACTTCTATTGTCCTGCTCATAAAGTCCCAGCTTACTCTGCCAAAAGCTTTCTCTGCATCAAGACCCACCAACAACAATGGTATTTTCTTATATTCTGCTTCCCTCTGGATCATCAATGTTTTGTTAATGTTGTCAAATGTTTGCCTCCCTCCCTTCTACAAAACCATATTGATCCATATCAAACAGTTTTGGCATTACTTTTGCCATTCTATTAGCCATTATAGACATGAACACTTTATAATCATTGTTCAATATTGAAATGGGCCTCTATGAAGCTAGATCTGATGGATCCTTACCCTCTTTAGGTATTACAGCTACCACTGCTTTCTTCATGGATGGTGGTATCTTCTCCTCCTCTTAAGATATTGTTAACAAAACTTTCCAGATCTTTGTCAGTTGTTTTCCTCCTAGCTTCCAAACGTCCACATGAATACCATCTATTCCTGGGGACTTTCCTGTAGATTGTTATACATCACAATTTTTATCTCATCTCCTCCTATCCTAGCTGTTAATTGGGCCTCATCTACCCCTAAACTTGGCATATTTAATTCTTCCATAAATATTTCCATTTTCATACAAAAAATATATAGGTACTCAGTAACAAGCTGCACAGATATAGAAACTCCAAATCACGAAAAAAATAATTCTGTGCAGATACACGGTAGGGAGAAACACAGAAAATCCAATATTATCCAGAAAAAGCTTTAATGTATTTAGCGCTTTCACACTTAAAAGTGCTTCATCAGACTGTACAAATCAGGCTGTATAAACATCCAAAAGTACATACCTTAAATATTACATTCAATTTAAAACTAACCAATAACATAGTTTATCACTAATTAAAAACATCATCCCACCTGAAACATTTAAAACCAGATAATTCAGGTTACTATGACAACAAATAGTTGCTAAAATCAATACTACTAATGCACTGAGAATGTGAACTAACCTTATTTGAAATGAAAAACACCTCAAAAATCTTATATGAACATCATTTCTTTTTCAGTTTACATCCTTTAAGAGCAGGTTTGATAGATCCTGAGCCTAAATATGCTCCAAGTCTCAAAATCCAATTCATCTCAGTAGTATCAGTTCTTTTATAGATACTCCCTAATCTAATATTTTCATGAATAACCTGTAACACTTGGAATAAAAATGTATGGGTATCCCTGCTGATTTTGTATGTTTTGCAAGTGCATTATAATCCATTCCTTTTCTTGTGGAGTATATATGGTCCCTTACTCGCTCCTGCAACCGCCGATTCATCTTGCCCACATAAAATTAAAGCAGGTAACACAATGGGCTACATAAATCAAATTCTTAGTGTTGCAATCAGCATGCACTCTCAGATACCAAATATGTTTAGTATCAGGGTGCAAAAAGGTATTACTTTCATCAATATATTGGCAAAAATTACACTTTATACACATTTTATAGTCCCCACCATAGCCACCTCACAATTTCTACTACTGTTGGGGTAACATAACAACTGTTTGAGTGTATCTTTATTCTTATATATTATTTTCAGATGCGCACCCATTATCTCCCCTAACTTACTCTCAGTATGTAAAATGTGCCAATTATTGTTTAAACTATTTCTAATGCAACCTGCATCCCTGGTATAGGAGAGCATAACAGGTACCCCATCTATTTGTTCTCTACCATTCTTCCTAACACATGGGGATCTAGAAAAATAGGGTTTAGCTCTACCCGTCCTCTCTCTGAGAGTATTTTTTAATTACTTTAGATACCTCAGTCTGAGTACACCCTCTATTTACAAATTCAGACTGTAGCTGTTCAAAGCTAGACCTCAAATCATCATCATCGCATATTAACCTAGCAACACGCAAGGTCTGTCCTTTGACCACACTAGAAAAAACATGCTGAGGGAGAAATACTTTTCCTATGGAGAAAAGAAGGACAATAGCATTCTTTTTTTCCATTTTTATATTTCTCTGCTTTGTAGAGACTCTCAGAGAATTTCTGAAGTGTTTCTAATACAGGATCTCTTGTTACCTTTTTTTGTTTCAGGCTCCCTAAGTTTGGCGACAGCCCTTTCTACTTTCTGTTGCCTGAGTCATTGTGCTAAAAGTTTTTTTTCTGCTCTAGTGTTATTATCAAAACACAGTTGCTTAACAGCAATCTTTCTAAGCTTATGCATATTACTGACGTGATCCCTTATTTTCTGCCTAGCATTCTGCAGTTAATCCTGTTCTTGTTCTGTCAGATTCCCTGTATTTTGCAATACGTTAACGTTTGTCAGTCCCTTTAAGTAATTCTTGTTAGTTCTTAACCATAGCTCCCTTTCTTTTATCTCTACCCTATTTTTAAACTCCACCTTAATTTTATCAAACTCCTTAGCTATATTTTCAAAAAAAATTCTATCCTCTCTAACAGCTCCTGAATAATCTCCATTACCCATTCCTTAAATTCCTCTCTTTTCAACAGATAGTTGGGAAAGTGCCAATGTCTCATTTTTATTGCATTACCATATGTTTTTTATTTTAGCTATTATTGGTGCATGATCTGAAATAACTATTGGGTGGGTATCAAGACCTTCAATTAAATGCACATGTTGCTGTGAATGTAAATTATGCCTAGCCTAGCCCAGTTTTTGTATCTTGGGGAATAATATGTAAATTCACTCTGAACTCCTATTACTGAATTCACATCTTCTATGCCAAATATTTTTATACATTTTCATAAATTTCTTCAAAAATCTACCGTCATTTGTTATATTTCCCCTTCTGGACCCTTCAGACACATCTTCACTGCTGCAAATCAAGTTCCAGTCCCCATCTATAAGTAGTAGTCCTTGCTGAAAACTGATAATTTCTCCCAAAAATTTCTTAAACTCTGTCATAGCAGTTTTAGGTAGAATGTAAATACATGCCAGTGTAATCCTTCTACATTGCCAGTACCCCCTTAGCACTACAAATCTGCCATTATTATCTTTTTATCTTCTTCTATTACTATTGGAGCTCCTCTTTCAATTAATATAAGTACTCCTCTTTTCCTTTGTCCCAGGTATTCCGCTAAATAACCATCCTGAAAACTTTCTTTATCAAATTCGCATATTCAGTTCTTTCTAAGTGTGTCTCCTGTAACATACCTATTTGCACTCTACATTTTTAATATAGTTCACCACTCTTGTTCATTTTTATCTATGTGGCCATTTACATTTAAAGACATTAAAGAAAGTATCATTGTATTAAAAAGTTATTATTTCCACCTTTTATGTATAACACCTTTTTTGTTAAATGTCTAGTTCCAGCTTTTGTGTTACATGCATCCATTGTTTGGCAGGTTGAGCTTTTATACAGTTCTTGTCACATACATTTGCACTTATGTCACATCTTATAAAACTTTTTGTTTTATTGAAAGCCCTCAAACAAAAAAAGCAAACACACCCCCAATACCGCCTAAAACCTATTAACTTAATACTAACACACAAAACTCTGTACACCTTCAAATATTAAAGTTTAACCCTCCTAATAAGCCCAAAAGTTCCAAACTGACAGTTAAACCCATAGACTTGATTTAACCTAAAAGAAAGGTCATCCATGCTAAGATGCATGGTGCAGCCTGTGCTTCTACTAAGTGCTGATTGGTTTTGTCTTATCTTTATAGTACTCCCAGCTGGGAAAACTGCTGAATGTTTTCAGTGAACATTAACTACCGTGGGAAAACCCCTGAATGCTTTCAGAGAACATTATATACTTTGGGAAAACTCCTGAATGCTTTCAGAGAACATTATCTCCTAACTAATTTCTCTTTTCTTTTTTCCTAAGCTAATCACTTTCCACCAGACTGTAGCCAGTTTCTCTTTACAAATGAAATTAGGAAGAAGCACACCAGAATCCACCAGATAATATTTATTTAGTGCTTTTGTCTTTTAAAATAAAAAAAATCATCAGAATGAACAGGCACATACAATGAATCAGTACTCAGACCCAGCTTAAATACCATGCTCATTCACTAATAATGAAACATTCAATTATATTAAAGGTATATACCATGAACCATAAACTAAATAAAATAATAAATTAGCAGCATAAATAGCAGCATAAATGAAGCAAATAGAAAGAAGTTAAGAACCTTTTGGCCCGGATAGGTGACACTTGTGCAAAATGTGCATATAAGTAGACCATCTATCAACAAATATATTCATATAAACATATATATATATATATATATATATATATATATATATATATATATATATATATATATATATATATATATTTATATAAATATATAAACCTTTAAGTAAACGTGTAAAAATACAAATAAAATATAATATAATATAACTATCTATAAGGCCTTATAAATACATAAGTTCGACATATAGCCTTCTGTCCTAAGTCTAAAAATAGGGCTTATAGAGATAGTACTGTTAAGCCCTGGTTGTTCAGTGGCATTGGTCCTCATCTGCCATCTTAATTCTTGTAATTTAAGAAAATCATTCAACGGGCCACCTCTATCCCCCATTACCACTTGCTCTAAAACAGTAAATTTAAAACTATGCCCCTCATTTTTAAGGATGTGTGCAGCCAAAGCATTTTTAGCATCCTGTTTTTTAATCTCATAAAAATGTTGGTATACCCTAGTTCTAAGGGCATTAATCATCTTCCCAGTATAGTAACTTGGACATGAATCACAGAGAGCAAGATAAACTACTGCCTTACTACTACAACAATATTTATTTTTGTATTTAAAGCTCCCATAATTAGGTATTTTCATCTCCTTGCCTTCCATAATATGTTTACACTGAAGGCAAAACCCACATTTATACATTCCAACTATACCTGTATTGTTCCTACAAGTTCTCTCTAACATATTCTTAAATGTAATATCTTTCTGATAAATTATTTTTGGGGCAGTTCCTTCAATTTCAAGGAGGTCCTGACTGGTATTAAGTAAATTCCGGTTATGTTTAATTATCTGGTTAATACCATTAAATTGCTTATTATAACTAAAAATAGCAATTTTTTTGAAATCATTAGTCTCTACCTTAGGCACCCTCATTTGTAAAGAACTTTATTTTCCTAACAAGGGGAAGAAAATACCCTTCTCCCTTTTACTCATCACTTCCTGTAAAATTACATCCAGAAATATTCTGGGTAACCCCTTTGTAACAACATACCCCTCAATACTTGTATTTGATGTATAAATTCATTCCACTCAGATACCACCCTGGCTAAATGGACACCTTGTCCTTTCACCAAAGATTTTTTCTGATGAAGTGGATGAAAACTGTTAAAATGCAAGAGGATGTTAGAATAAGTTGGTTTTCAAAAAATTGTCGTATTAAAACCTTTTAACTCTGTATCTTTACTAATAGTAATATCTAAGTAGTTTATCTCATCCTTCCCTATTGTATATGTAAAATCTAGGAAATCTGTAGTTTGGCTTATATAAGCCAGAAAATTCTGCAGCTCTTCCTCACTACCATTCCATAAAATGATTATATTATCCAAATACCTCCCATAATACTTCCAATATTGGGCATATTGACTATTAAAGATAAATTCTAGTTCCCAAAAAGCTAAAACTATATTGGCAAATATGGGGGCACAAATGGCCCCCATTGCCACACCCTTACATTATTTAAATAACTGTTCTTCGAAAACAATGATGTTTGTGTCTAGAACTAACTCCATAAGGGTTCTGATGGTCCTAATACAATCATGTTTAAGGTTAGAATACCTACAAAGAAATAGAACCACTCAACCCCAGTGTCATGTGGAATTACAGAAAACAGATCCCTTATGTCAATTGTCACAAAAAGAAGGGCATCGTCATACATTTTCCTATTGAGTTTCCTAAGCAAATCCCAAGAATTTTTTACTACCCATGCAGAGTCTTTTAATACAGATTTTAACTGTGTGTCTATGAATCTTGCAATAAAATATGTTTTTGATGCTTTTGCATCAACAATAGGCTTAAGGGGGGATTGGCTATATCCTTATGAAGTTTTGGTATTCCAAAGATGGTTGGAATTTTGGGCATTTTACTCCCATAAACTGATGTTCTCCTAAACTAATTTCTGTTTAATAATAACTCTTCTAATAACGCATCAACTTTCCTATTTAACATATTTTTTTCATTCAAACTTATTTCACAGTAAACATCTGTATATAGTATGCCCAACATTTTGTCAATCTAGACATTAGTGTTTATAATAGCCAACCCACCCCCTTTATCAGGTTTCATAACTCTGATTGCCTTATTGTTACAAATGTCATTAACCAATTTTATTTCATGCACTTACAAATTATTATCGGACAAAAAAATTAACCTTATTAGTAAAAAAATTTCATATATCATATTTACACATCTTCTCGAAGGTCTGTACTATGGGATGTAGTGGTGGATTAAACAAACTTGTTTTTTGCACATGTCATGTTCAATTGATGCAGGGAGCATTCCTTTAAAATAAAACTGTAGGTTCAACTTTCTTGTGTATAACTTTAAATTAATTAATGCTTCATCTATTGATGCATTCCTGCTAGGAACAAAAGAAAGACGTTTGTCAAAAATATCCACTAATTTCCTATCAAAGCTGATATCACTGTAGTTATATAAACTAAAATCACCACATATATTCTTAACAAAAAAGCCTGTATTAGCTCTCAGCATATCATTCCTTTCAACACATGTATTAAAATCTTGTTCAAATAAATTCAATATATTTTCTCCCTCCCCCTGTGGTTCCAGTTGTAATAATTCATACCCCCTCTCTGGTTCCTTAGTCATTCTGACCTCCTCAGAGGAGAGTATTCTAAAGGATCCGGGTGAAATTCACCATCATTAGACTCTCTTCTATTATTTGAACCATATACATTATCATTGTCAGAACTATTGTTATGTTGAGTTTGTTTATTTTGTCCCGGGGGGAGGGGTTGGGGTATGCTCTGCATTGAGCATATTCTTTTTCATCCCTTTTAAGCTTTAAGTCTTTTTTGTTTTTAAGATCAGCAATGTACAAACCAATACATTTAAAAACATCAAAAAAATCATTTTGTTTAAAATCAAACAAGTCTGAATGTATAGTAGCGTTTAGTCTTTTTATTTTACCAGACAGATCAGTCATTTTTATTTCACTGTCACTTATTAGACAGTCTAATAACTCGCATCCATGTTTGTTAAAAAGTGCGAGTAACTCAACATGTAATAAAGAGTCTTTTACTAACCCTGTCAGGTACTTCCATGTCCGGAGACCTTTCGGTATCTGTTCTGTCTGTGTACATTCTCTTAGATAACTATTCTTGAGCTGCAATTTGCGAAAGTCAGTTGTTAAAATTTCAAATTGTTTTAACTGATCATTTAGAGAGCCATTCCCATCACTATTGGGTTGTGCTAGGGTGGGACGCCATTCCCGTTCACCTTCCAGCCATTGACTTAGTGTTTCTCTTCCATTGTAGGAAGTGGTGCCCATTCTATCCTCTTGGTTTAAAGTCATATGTACATTCTTGCTGAGTGATTGTTTCATTTGTGATCTCCATTGCCATTGTGCTGATGTAATACCACTCGCACCCATTTCATCCTCTCCACTATGATCCTCAGATCCATGTAGTCATTGAGGTACTGAGCTAGTAGGTTGTTGGGTCAATCTTTCCATTAGCGAAACCAAATTCCCAATCATAGAATTTAGGGTATGCAGTGATAAAGCCAATGATCCTAAAGTAGGTGGATCACTAGAACCAGCTCTTTCCATATCAAACAACTTAAAAAAGTCCACAGAAAGTACCAAACCAAATAAATGAAATTAGGAAGAAGCACACCAGAATCCACCAGATAATATGTATTTAGCTCTTTCATCTTTTAAAATAAAAAACTTCATCAGAATGAACAGGCACATACAATGAATCAGTACTCAGACCCAGCTTAAATACCATGCTCATTCACTAATAATGAAACATTCAATTACATTAAAGGTATATGCCATGAACCATAAACTAAATAAAATAATAAATTAGCAGCATAAATAGCAGTTTCTCTTTATCAGATTGTCTCCATAGAGACATGAGAACCAGGAAGTAAGTTTCTGTTTATCAGATTGTTTCCATGGAAACATGAAGACCAGCTGCAGAATTGTTACTGAGCATACATGTATTTGCTAGAAAAAAGCATCAAAATATTCAACGTTCTTTTTCATTTACTTGCTCTCACTTAAAACGTGTTACTAAATCAATCTAAGGTCTTTAATCTAATCATTTCCTCATGCAAAAATGAGAAAAAGCACATTCATTTTTCTTTTATTGTGCTTTTTAACCAGGCTTTTTTATACATTGCAGTGCTTGCATTTCTTAAAACTGAATAATAAAAGAGAAAGAGGGGAGAAAAAAAAACATCAGCACCTGTTTACAATCCCCATTACACTTAAAAAGAACTGAAAAAAAATTACTTTATAGCATGTAAAGAAAACCACATGCCACAAACTTGGTACTATTTAAGAAAGAAAGAAAGAAAGAAAGAAAGAAAGAAAGGAAGAAATGAAGAAAATCTTTACTTACAGTTAAGTTTCTCCCTCCTCTTGCCCTCCACAAAGCACTTTTCTGAACATTAATGACATGAGGTAGGACTTGTGCTTTAGAGTCCCACACAAGTCCAACAGATTCTGAAAAAGTCCAATATTTCCAGATTTTCTTGTTCTATCATATTTCACAAATATAATTATTGCATTGTAATCCCATATTAAGTTACTGGTTTTATTGCTGTTCATTTCCGAAATCCCATCTGTTTCATTTCTAATGTACTCTCAATTTTTCTAGTTAACTTTCACACTCCCTTCCTTCTTTCCAATATTTTCCATTGAAATTTTTGAAAAGGTTAAAAAGGTATAGACCCTCTGTGGTCTTACAATCTCCTTCTATTTCACGGCTTACTTTTTGTTGGACAAACTTTTTTATTTCCTCCTTAGCCTATGCTTCATCAGAAAGTTATTTTATCCCTCCAGGGAAGAATATCTTGAAGACAGCTGGGTACAGCAGTTTGAATCTCACACCTGCATCTCAACATTCCCTAAATAGTGGAATAAATTTGTTTCTCCTCTCTCTGGTATAAAATGAGTAATCATTCTCCACAAACACTCTGCTGTCTCCTACTTTTAGTACTTTGTCCTTCTGCCACAATTTTGTCAGAATCAACTCATTCTGCTGATAGGATTGCATCTTTATATTAAAGGTCTATGTTGCTTTTTTATAGCCAGGTTTGGAGCATACCCACAATGTGCCATTTAAACAAACAACTCCTGATGTGGAATACCAGTCCATTTACTTATCTGTGCCTTCATAAATGTGATGCAGCCTGTTCCTCCAAGCTTCTCTGGTATACCAGAAAATCTCAGGTTTTCCCTACATGCTCTGTTCTCTAATTCTATTATTTTTTAAACATTTCTTCCTGAGCAGTCTCATATTCAGCCAGCCTTTTCTTTATTTTGACTTCTGATTTTTGCAGTTTTATCATCTCATCTGAATATCTGTTTAAAGCTTCTTCCATTTTCCAGATTTTTGTTGTTTGTGTTGATATTCTCCATCAGTGTTTTGTTTATTTTAACAAGGTCTGTATGTAATTGTCTTATATATTCCTGTAGGTTACTGAAAGTCATGTCTGAAGGTTACATTGCTTTTTGCTGAACAGCTGCAGAACTCTCCCCTGTCAGTGTTTCTTCTTCACTTTTTGTAGATGATTTTTCCAGGTCCTCTGTATTTCTTTATTCCTGGCATCCAGGCAGTGCACTGACTAGCCAGTTACTGAAATTTAGCCATAAACACAAGTCTACTGGGTCTTCTGTGCTGAGTTTCTGTTTTCACACTGGGAGCACTAGAAATAAGCTGTTAGTCAATGTGCATCCATCTTGAAAAGTGTACTTCATCAATTTCTACTATTTCTGGTAATTCTTTCAAGTTTTCATCACTGGTTTCAACTCAATACAGATTTTGGGGATGCTGGAGTTGAACCTCCTAGCACTGATTTTGACACTGCCAGATTTGTTAACATTGGGTGTAGTCTCAGTTTTGGGACCACTGCTTTTGATGTCAAGACCTTTGATGTTGGCATTGCCTCCATTGTTGACAGCCTTGATGGTGATGTTATTGCTTCTGAGTTCTCTGGTTTGGTGGGACCACTGCTTTTGATGTCAAGACCTTTGATGTTGGCATTGCCTCCATTGTTGACAGCCTTGATGGTGATGTTATTGCTTCTGAGTTCTCTGGTTTGGTGGTCAGTGATTAACCTCATAGTGTTGAACTTGATAATGATTTTCTAAACAATTATGCCAGTGTTGGCAGAATCATCATGTAGGGTTTCAGGGTCAAGACAATCAACAACAGACTTGGGGTCAATGGTTTATTGGTTCCACTGCCAGATATCTGGAGTCAGAGGTTAGACTGATGAATGCCACCATCTTGGTCATGTCAGTGTCAGTCTTTCTTTGACCATTGATGAATGCCCCCAATCTCAAGTCTTGTTTCAGTATTGACATAGACACTATCAATGCATACTGTTATGTATATGCCCTCCAAGGTACCTGTAGCACCAATGGAATTGGCCTCTACTTCAGATACTTCCTTGTGTGGTACCTGTAACATCAATGGAATTGGTCTCTATTTCAGACACTTCCTTGTGTGGTACCTGTAAAGTCAATGAAATTGGCCTCTGCTTCAGACACTTCCTTCTGTGGTACCTGTAACATCAATATAATTGGCCTCTACTTCATACACTTCCTTGTGTGGTACCTGTAACATCAATGGAATTGGCCTCTACTTCAGACACTTCCTTGTGTGGTATCTGTAACATCAATGGAATTGGCCTCTACTTCAGATACTTCCTTGTGTGGAGTGGTAACTGTTTATATTTTAAATCAGCAGGACAGAGGAGTCAGGAACCTTATGTGAGATCACTCTCAGATATCTGAACTAATAACAATTTTTTCTTTATTTCATATCCATCTCCTCCAGTGACTGAGGAGAAGCATACATGCAATAAGAGCACACAGGCTTTCTTTTGGTATCCTCCACCATACATATCAGGGTATAGAGCCTCACACATTAGAATTACAGATAGGATTTGCACTCATCAAGTAGATATTTTCACTTTTGAAAAGGTATGTTCCATTAAAAAAGTGCATCTCCTTATTTCATTGCTCTTACAATGTTAGGAACATTTGATTTTTTTTAGACCTCAGATTTCAACTTTGAGTTCATAATAGTGGTTATTCTCTGTTTGATGATGTAGAGTGATTCCCCTGGACAGCAAGCCTATTAACTACCTATATCTCTGAACCTAAGTGAAGCAATATATCTGATGATTTTAACATAAAAATGCTATCACAAAAATGCAGAATCATTTACAGTGGAAGGTCTCAAAGAACAATACCAAATACTATTATAAAATAAGCAAAATAAAATAAAATTAACAAGGTGAAGGGCAAAGTATAACAGTCATACTAAACCACTATTTATATGAGCTACTAAATACCAGGCAATGCCCCAGATTGCAAAATCCAGGATTTCATATGGCAACTCAATATGTTTCATTCCATGAATACAAAAAACTAGATACAATTAGCCAGTGTCCCAAGGTAGCCAGATATTATATCTTCTTTGCATATTCTTCCCTTCTGCATGTTGTCTGCTACATTTGTTCTTCCACCTTTCAGAATTGAAGGAGTTTCTGAAATCTCTCTGTAACTCTCTTATGGTGAACATCTGACTCTCATTACTTCTACTCTTACATTGTCCCTCCCTTTCTTCATACATTTCCATTAATCACATAGTCAATTGTTAAAACTGTATACTAGATAAAGTACTTTTAGTCATGTTTTCCTAGTGATAGCCCACCCTCTTGGAGTAAGGCAAAGAAAACATAGGTTCCATTTGCATGACAATTAGTCCTTAATATCAGCTATCCTCCATGTAACTGCATCTTACATGCATCTGTTGATATTTCCAGAACTGCATCATCTTCCTATACTATACCCCATTATTATTTTAGTGCATTGAGTTTTTTTCCTAAGAAGTATTTTTTGTACAATACAACTGGGATATGTTATCATATCTGATTAAACGTGTTTGCTAATACGTTTTCTTATGCTTTGGAAATTCTTATTGTCTACAGATTTAAGTTACACTGTCCAATCAGAATAATTATTAACTTAATTCTTCTAACTTAATATTTGCATTTCAGAAAAAGGAAAGTGGGTGAGAGGGGAAAGAGAGAGAGACTGGGTATGCAATAGAATTATTTAATACGTAAATGATAAACAGAGTCAAAGGGGCACAATCATGAAATAGGAAAAGTTGAAAAAATGTAATAAATTCTAGCAGAGCATATGGAGAGGCAGGATATCAGGTAAAATGGGAAGTGCAGATCTGATAAGACGTAGTTTATCCTTCATAACAGCAGGACTAATGCCACACCATTAGGATTGTATGTCAGCTAAAACTTTGCTAGGCTTTTAAGCATTCTTCCCTTTCACATCCTGTACTGCAGTGACTTATCTCTCCAGATCTGTTTTGTCATGCTTCTGTTCACAAGGTGAGAAATAAACACAGTTTCATTTTTGGTAGAATGCCTAAAATAGTTGTAATATGAGTCAACATCTGTTGGTTTTCATTTACCTTGATTTCTTTCTACTTTCCAACTTCCTTCTTGGAAAACACAACTTATATTTTACAGTCAGAAATTATTTTCTTTCTTCTCATTCCTGGGGGATTTTCTCCCAATATAGAATGCCTCAGTATTCCTTTCTGTGACCAGAAAATTCCTCCTGCTGACAGGCATACCCAGTGTTTATATTGTTTAGACAATGTCTGCAACATTCATAAGTGCCCCATTTGTGAAGAGTTCACAGCTCTCTTTATTTTAGTACTCTTTGTTTTCCCGTTAGGAATTTGATGAGCCATTGGGCTCTTCTTCTTCCTCTCTAAACTGCTTCACTCTGTCTTACTCCTCCTTCTTAGGCCTTTAAAAGACAAGCATTTGTCTCAAGCTACAAGCAACTCAGGCATGATCAATGTCATGATAAAGAACGTTTACAATTCCACTGAAGGAGCTACATACAATGCAGGATCCAGAATAGCAATTCACCAATCTGTTTGGCTCAGGTTGATAGAGTCTCCATTTTATGGTCTGCACAATTCAGGGAAGAGGTGCATAAGCACATTGAAACCATGGAGAAACATAGTTAGGCCTTTATATGTGAAGATGTGAAATTTCAGCCTTTTCTAAGTTGCAGAGGAAACTGTGCCATATGCAGTTTGGTTCTGCACACAGCTTGATGCTACACCAGGAGGTAATTAGAATTAAGCCTAATAACCAGGTCAGCTTTTAGCAGGCTCACATGTCCAGAGACAAATGTCCTTGGTATTCCTTAGGAGGTCACAGATCATCTATAGCTGGCCAGAAGTGGCCCCAAGGCCTTGCCTTACTGTCCCGCTGTCCCACTCTGGAGGCTTCCATCACCATGGACAGATGAATCATGACAGATAGATCCAGATGGTTCTCAGCTTCTTTACCACCCTCTTCTGTCTAATCATATCTGCCCTTTTCCAATGTCTCACCCTATCCAAAAAAAATGCTGCAAGGAAGGAGGTTTTCCCACCTCCTATCAAAAGACCCATCAAAGAGGTCATGCCAACCAGAAATGGTTCAAATACTATTCCAGGTTCTTTTTGCTGTCAAAAAGACAAAGGAACTCAGGTCATTTGAGACGTTAGTGGTCTAAACATTATCATTCCAAGAAAACTTTTCAAATTGCTTCAGAAAGAGACTGAATGTACTAATTAGACTAAGATCAACAAGGAGTTCAGGATATACTTAAACTTCCAAGTAGCAGGCAATCATTATTACTTCCAGATGCTGCCATTTGCCCTCATCTTAAACTCTAGGGTGTTTAACAAGTGTCTACCCATAGCTGTAGCCCACTAGAAACTACATTTCCTTCTCTATTAATTCGGGCACTGACAATTTCTTGAGTCTTTGACCAGACCATTCTAGTTCCAGCAAGTGAAAGTGAGTCCTTTGAAAATTCAGTTGCTAGTATCCTAGCAACTGATTTTCATAAGATGACAATCATTTTCAATTCATTGCTAGGCACATCTTCCTCAGGAATAAATATTGTAACTGCAGACTCTCTCAAAATCTTAGGACTTAAGGCTGTGGCCATTTGTATGGTGCCCCATGTCAGGCTGCACATGAGACTACTACAATGAATGGTGCAATCACAATGATATCAGACCTCAAGCACCATTCTGCTTCCTGTATGAATATTTCAAAGCCTAAAACAATGACAGCTGCAGTGGTGGATGGCTGTGGAGAAGTCTAACCTCTGGGAATCAAAAGCCAACAAACGATTTCAAGGACCGAAAAACACTGAAGACACCAGCGAGCCAGAAAAATATTTTAAAATTTATTGAACAAGTAGATTAAGCGCTATCGTCGGTTTATAACCAAGGCTTCATCAGAATCCATAATCAAACCACATACTACCACACTTAAATAACAATACACATTACATGATAACTATTTTGATTGGTTAATTAATCATTAATAAAAAACTTTTAATCCTTTCTTATAAAAATATTTGTAAATCCCATATTATAAACAAGTAAAATGTTTAAACTTTGTAAGACTTTAAACATAATGCTCTACTTATAAATATACACTCATTTAGGCCAGGGAAGACACAGACATTAAGCCTTATTTGCCATATCATCTCCCTATATTTAATTAGTTCCCATGGCCCCCCTCAAACTTTGAGGTACATAGTCCACTCCAAAAAAACAAGAAGGAATGGTCAGGGTAAGGCTGAATGTGCTTGAATAAGGAATTTTTTTCATTCTTATTTTTAATATCTAAGTTGTGTTCATAAATTTGTTTTTTAAATCTTTGTTTGGTCTTTCCTATATAAAAATAAAGACATTGCGCACACTTTGCCACATAAATCAGCACTTTTGAATTACAGGTACAATGAAATGGGGTAAACAACCTAAAGGTCCCTATTTTTAACACATTACTTACAAAAATGAACTTATATTTGTTGCAAGTTCCACACTTATATGTACCTCATTTCTTCATGGTAGGTTGGACAAGCTTAAAAAGTTCTGAAGGTTTGATTACACGTTTATTTGGAAGTAATGCCAGTATTGGCCTAGATGGTATCTTAGAGATTAGGCCTAGTGACAACAATGAAAATAACAACAAAAAAAGCTTTGCAAACGCTTTTATTACAACCTATACTGTGGATAGTGATATTATTGGTAATATACTTTGGAAAAATTGGAAGATTTTTTCTTGTCACGGTAAGGAGCATGAGTCTCTTGGTGATAAACCATGTATAGTATACAGGTCAGGTAGAAGTTGAAAAAAAATGGTTAGAAGGGGGTGAAAATCTTGGGCAACCTACCATGAAGAAATGGGGTACATATAAGTCTGGAACTTGCAAACAATGTAGGTTCATTTTTGTAAGTAATGTGTTGAAAATAGGGACCTTTAGGTTATTTACCCCATTTCATTGTACCTGTAATTCAAAAGGGCTGATTTATGTGGCAAAGTGTGCACAATGTCTTTGTTTTTATATAGGAAAGACCAAACAAAGCTTTAAAGAATTAATTTATGAACACAACTTGGATATTAAAAATAAGAAACGGAAAATTCTTTATTCAAGCACATTCAGTCTTACCCTGACCATTCCTCCTTATTTTTTGGAGTGGACTATGTACCTCAAACTTTGAGGGGGGCATGGGAAGACCTAATTGAATATAGGGATATGATATTGCAAATAAGGCTTAATGCCAGTGTCTTCCCTGGCCTAAATGAGTATATATCTATAAGTAGTGCATTACGTTCAAAGTCTTACAAAGTTTAAGTATTTTATTTGTTTATAATATGGGATTTACAAATATTTTTATAAGAAAGGGTTAAAAGTTTTTTTATTAATGATCAATTAACCAATCAATATAGTTATCATGTGATGTGGATTGCTATTTAAGTATGTTAGTATGTGGTGTGATTATCGATTTTGATGAAGTCTTGGTTATAAACTGACGAAAGCGCTTAATCTACTTGTTCAATAAATTTTAAAATATTTTTCTGGCTCACTGGTGTCTTCAGTGTTTTTTGGTCCTTGAAATTGTTTGGTGGTTTTTGTTTCCTGGTTTTTGGTACTCAGCTCCGGGAATACCTTTCAGTTGTCAATTGCACAGATAATGGTCATTACAGATGCATCTGCCCTAGGGTTGGGGAGAACAAATGACAGGCAGTCAAGGGTGACTGGATGTCCCAGGAGGCCAGCCCCCATATCAGTATCCTAGAGATGTGGGCAGTCCATATCATTAGCTGCCTTTCACAACCCCTTCTTCAGGACATAATTGTCATTCAGTCTAACAATATGGTGGTAGTCTGGTACATCAAAATTCAAGAGGAAACCTGATCTTCCCCCTTATGCTGAGATGCTATGAGAGCATGGCAGTGACCATCCTGGCCCATTACAGTCATTTTCCAGGCTAAGACAATTTTGTTAAAAACAGATTTATCTGTTCTCCATTGCTGTCTCCATGAATGTTGCCTCATCTACAGGATGACTTGCAAATTATTCCATTTAACTGGCAAATCTGAAAGTGACCTATTTGCATCCTTTAGCAATAGAAAATACAGTATTTTTTCACTCTGATTCTGTCTCCAGGAAGTCATTCCTATGGTGCATTAGTTCACAAATGGTTCCTTGGACTCCTTTTTGCTTTCTCTCATTTCCTCAGATGATGAGATTCATCCAGAAAGCGACCCCAGAAGACAAAACTCCTTCTAATAGCCTCCCAACTGGCTATGGAAGATGTTTCTCTTGCTTCAAGCTTGCCTTTTAGAGAAGCTCTTATATTTGTGGTCCAGTAAATCCCTTCTGACCCATCACTCTGGGAAGCCTCACCTGGCAATTCAATTCCTTGGACTCAGGGTTTGGCTTGACTTTTCCAGTTACATTAACTTCCAGTAGTCCCTAATTGTCTATCTCATGCAGATTTCCTCATCTTCACTGAGATCATTTGCTCACAGGACACACAAAGATAAACAAACTTGCTTCAATCAGTGGGCAGCAAAGAGAGGCTTAGATTCTTTTTCTACTCTGGTTCCTCCAATTTTGAACTACCTTTCCAAAATCTTCATTTCTGGACTTAATTAATCTTCCATTAGATTTTGTCTTGTGGCCATTTCCCATATCTTCTCAATGTTAGATTTTTCCTCTCTGGCACCAGTCAAAGTGTGAAAAGCCTTTCTCAAAGGTACCTTTCTCCTCAGACTACCCTTAAGGGATCTTTTATCATGTTAGGGTTTTTATTTCATGCTGGAGAAGCTCAGATTACTTATGTATGGACCAGCATCTTCAGCAGTTTTGAAGTATCTGTCATGGAAGAAAATCTTTCTGGCAGCAATAGCTTCCACTAAGAGATTTTTTGAGAATCATGCTGTCTCAGTAAATCTGCTATATATGGTATTATAAAAACACAGAATTGCACTCAGAACTAACATTTCTTTTCATGGCAAAGTGATAACAAAGGCAAACCTAAACCAGTCTGCATGTTTACCTGTCCTCTTTCTTGAGATTTCCAATCAGGAGGCATATCTATGCCATTATGTAGTCATCCAGTGGTGGCTTAAATTTCACATTTATAGGACAACTATATGCAAATGCAAAAAAAAAAGTTTTGTGTCATCTTCTAAAACTATGCTGGGGTGGAAAGTCTCCAAACATACACTGTCTAGATGACAGTGCACCCCTATATATTTTTGCCATATAAAGTATGGGAAGCCTTTTCATACAGTACCTAAGGCATATTCCACTAGAGCAGTTGCAACCTCAACATCCTTATTTAGCCTTTTTATCCTAGGATGAAACTCAACAGCTAACTTTGCAAGACACCATAAACTGAGTTTAATGTGCAGGCCCTGGTCACAATAATCTGAGGCATGCTTCCCTACAGATGTCTACCCAGGAAGATTTGCTAGAATAATACAGAATTAGGAAATGGCAGAGATAGGATTGATACTAAGATGAGTAAACAGGGGACTGGTCAGTTGTCTGGATTACCTGTGTGATAAAGGAACTGACATCTACTGGGTAGCATCTAGTTAAAGTAATGCTTGGTGGGAATTTAGGAGTTTTGAAGGACCAATGAGATACTGAAGAGTAGTGATCATTAAGAGAAGTAGAGAATTTGAAGATCTTTGAAATTCGCCTGTATGTTGGTTATGATGAACAATGGAGGCAGATGGCTGCCAGACTATAGAACCTGCTACATTTTCAGCCTCATTAGGATTGAATTTGCCTTGTTCTTTCCTGCTTTTGTTCATATTTTCTGTTTTAATGTTTGTGGTTGTTAAGAACTTGAAGGACTTTATATGGCTGCTTTTTGTCTTATCAACAATGCCTGCTGCCACTGAGAGAAGGATGAGATGGGAAAGAAGACTAACAGTGAAATCAGGCATTTGTAGCTCATGGTTGTTAGGTCAGCTGCAGCTGCACCTGCAGTGGGAAGAGGAAGCAGTGGTCATGGATGTAAGAGAGACCACCTGAATGAATGAAGGTCAGTTTCTTGGACCCACTCTACTCTATTCCACTTGTATTTTGAATTGGTGAGACACCGAGATTTTTGTTGCAGTAATTTTTACATTGGTATTATAACAATGTTCTCCACTTGGTCACTGTCTTTTTTTACTTTTTGGAATGATTGATTTGGTGGAAATTGTTTCTGCTGATTATGTTGTATTTAAATTTTTTTGTTTATATGGTACATGTTGGAAAAGTTATGTAAAGTGCTTAGGGAAATAAGCACTATAATAAACTTGAACTTGAGCTATGATAAGATCAAGAGTAGAGGATCTGTTTGAATCTTTGGTAGGACTAGTTACAGTGTTAACCAGCTTAGTGAGGTGGTGGAATACAAGGAAATGTATAAGTGACCATTTGTTTGCAGCAGTATAGTTAAAATTGAAATCTTCCAGAAAGATTAGTTTGTGTTTTTACTTTATTCAGAAATGTTGACTGAGTTATATGTCCAGCTGCAAGTTTTTCTTTGGGAAAGAATATGGTATACAACATTTATTTTATTTTTTCATCAAAGTTGATAATGGGCAGTTTATGCAGTCCCAATGTTTTTTATCTGCCATTAAGCCATGGTTCTATTATTTTGACTTGATACATTCAGAAAGGTGCTTCTAAACAAAACATTGCTATGATTAATTATTATTTCTAGTTTCTTTTGTTAACCAGCTGGAATGGTTCACTGGAGATCTTTTTTAGCCATGACCAAGGATTACTTTAACAGGTCAGTGAACACGTTGTAATTAATTAAGTTTACAAGCATTTGGAATCTTTAAAACTGATAATGACACTACATTACGGAATAATCTATAACAGTTCTTTCAGTGCTTTCAACCAGTAATATCAAAGAACTTGTCAGAAGTACATATCCAATCTGGCCTTCATAAATTACATGATTAGAAATTCCATAATGTTAATATTTTACACAATAATCATGTCTTTAAAAATAATACAAAAAATTGATGGAAGTAAGGATGTGAGTAAAGAAGGGAAAGTAAGGAGAAGTAAGGTATAAATAGGTACTTGTTCACATTTAGTGATATAATTTATCTTAGTGTTGAGCAAGAACAGAGCCAGCTTTTGGCAGGGAAGTCTTTCAAAATGGTTTTGAATGATGGGAAGGAGGATACTGACCTGATGGATAGAGGTAAGGAGTTCCAGGCCTTAACAACATTTTAGGACTACAGACAATGTCTAACAGATTTGGTAGGTTTGTTGACACACAGACGTTTTTGGTCATTGGATCATAATGACCAACTAGGAACATAGTTGTGTGGAATGTTATTTAGTGCTGGAAAAGCAGCTGGATTCTGGATAGTTTTATCAGTGGTAAGAAGCTGTGTGTATGTTAGTAGGTGGGATAATTCCAACCAGTTTAGGCTTTTTAGTACTATACAGTGATGGGTTCTGAAAGAGGTATTTGCTGCAAATTTAGCAACGTTTCTATAGCATTGTTATAGTTTTTATTTTTGTGATGCTTGAAGGTTAGTAAGGATGGGAGCACCATAAAAAAGTGTGGACAGGAGATATGTAGTGGCAAGTTTAGCTTTAGTTGCATCGGTGAGAAAGTTTTTGGTTTTATAAAGCATCCCTAGTTTTTGATGAGTTTTTCTTATGCGATTTTGTATATGCATGTCAAATTTAAGATTATCATCCAATATCATCCCTAATAATTTTGCTATGAGAAGCAACATCAGTGGTTGCCTCAAGAGAGAGGACTTTACATTTAGTTTTATTTTCAAGGTAGAGGGATTTGGGGGAAAAAAGTAGTAGTTTTTTTTGAGTTGTGAGTTACAAAGCCATGTTTCAGTTACTGTTAAAGCTTACTGAGTGATGTTTTTGGGAAGTGTGCCACGTTGCCAGATGTGCAAGGGAGTGTGGACTCATGTGCATACTGTATTATGGAGGTCTGTTGTGTGGATGTGTGAAGGCAGTTGGTGAGAATGTTAAAGAGGAGGGGACCAAGGATAGAGCCTTGTGGTATACTGGCAGTGACTGGGAGGTATGGATAGAAGGTGGAATGCCATTTTACTGACTGAAACCAATTGGACTGGTAGCTTTTGAACCATAGAAGGATGAGCTAAGACAGACCTAATTAGGACATATGAAGTAGAAGTTTTCTGGGACAAACTGTGTCATAGGCTTTGGACAAGTTTAGAAATAAGGAAGAGACTAGTTTGCCCCTAACTCTAGCTTTATTGACAGTATCTATATAGGTTAGAAGTACAGTGTTAGTACTATGGGAAGGATGGAAGCCATGTTGTGTGGGGATAGTAGTTCTTCCTGTAGGAGATAGTTTAGCAATTGTTTTTGAATACATTTTTCAAGTATTATAGAGAGTGGGATACGATTACTATAGGTCTAAAGTTAGTACTGTCTGTTGAATTTCCTCCTTTGCTCAGAGGGATAATGTGTGACTTTTTCCAGAGACAGAGAACATGGGATTCCTGGACTGACCTATTTATAAGGATTGAGACAGGGCAGGAAATGCTGTTGGCTGCTATTTTAGGTATTCACTTGGAAGGTCATCAGCTGAAGCAGACCATGGTTTGAGTTTAAGAGTAGTTTTATATAAGATGTGGTGGATGTAGTGATGCGTGGCTGCTGGGCAGGGTTAGGATTAAATATGAAATAAGAGTTGAATTGTATTGCAGTTCTGAGTGATGGGTTATTGGGGGTTAAGGTTGAATTTACAATCAGTGTGCAAGATTTCTTTAATGGCTGTCCTGATTTTATGTTGTGTTTACTATTGTTCTGAATGTTAATATAGTGTATTTTTTGCATTCATTAATTTGCTTTTTAGTATGAATGCGATGTATTCTGATGTTTTCAAGATAATGTAGTGCTTTATATTTTTGGTATTCTTTCCATGCTTTTCTCTATCCTGCATTCTACAATTTTTGGATAGCCAAATTGCATTATTTGTATTTAGTCTCTTCCTTCTAGGAGATGCAAGGCTATCTGGGTATTCAAGAAAGTTGTACTGAATTCATTTACAGCATCATCTAAGGTAAAGGAGTTTTAGGAAGTTTCAGTTAATACATAATAGGTTAGTAATGAACATCTCTGGGTTACACTTGGAAAGGTTACTTGTTTATTTATTTATTAGTTTTATTTATTGACAGAATAACCAGAAAAGAAAGACTGGGAAAGTCCGACTGAGTAGAAGCCTATTTTCAGCGGATGCCCAGGGAGAAAAGCTTCAAATTAATACAAAACATTTTAAGAAAAATAATTATACAATCTTAAAAAATAAAACAAAACATCATAAATTAGCAGAAAGATACAAGGTAAATCAAGTTATCTTTCATTTCGTGAATGCAAAAACCTGTTAGTCAGGAAGACTGGGATATACAGTGCAATCTGTTGGTCAACAGAAAAGGCAGTGGCCAGCTTAGTAAGTGGTCCTTAAAGCACAAGGACAACTCTTTTGGGGGAGATGTTAAAAACTAATTTCTAGCACAGGCAAGCATGTATTTCACTTGATGAAGTTAATATACAGCACAGTTAAAATTGCTTACATTGTACAAAGAGAAAATTCTGAGTGAAAATGTTAGGGAGTTGGCCCTTGTAGCAAAGCTTCAGCACTATCTGTGTCAGATATAGTGACCCCAGGCTCTGCACTGTGAGGAAGTTGCCGACTGAGTCTACATAATAATGAGCTTATATAATCAAATATCATATCTATTGCATTACATATATAAATATTACTATATTACATATACATAATGTGTCTGTATAATCATATACCATAATATAGCTGTAAATTGTAGTGTAGTGTAATGTAATATTTATAGTAAATGTAACTATTGATAATGTAATCATAAGAAATATTTGTATGGCTTTAGTATAATGGTTTATACTTTGTATATCTGTAAATAACTAACTTTATAATGGATCAGAACAAATCTGAATGTAAAGAAAAAAACAAGAGTTGTGCCATGTAACAATAAAAAGGAATGCCAGTACCTCCATATCTTCCCAAAAATCCTGTCTTGCTTTGGGTGTTGTTTCTCTTTCTTCTTTAAAATCTTCCTAAAAGGGGTGGGCTTTGATTAGACAGCAGGAGGATTTTAAGAGGATTGAACACATCTACATTTGAATCATTGTCAACTTGCGACAAAGCAGCACCCCCACCGAGTTCACAATCTCATCTTCTTCCACTGTTATAAACTTCTCACTACAGCCCATCTAATAATCATAACGTATTATATGGGTACACACATCTCAACCTCTGAGGTCTAGAAATCTGAAAAAGCCTAAAATAATGGGGATACAAAGGCCCGAAAATAGGGAGATTTTAAATATTGCTTTTATAAACTTAAAAAGTTGATAGAGTAACAGGATTTGCATTCGCATGTTTTTTTCTGACAGATGTGAAATCTGAAACACAAACGTATGTCATTATATAGTGACTTTAGTCCTCAGTGATTTGTCAGAATACCATAAATTTTATGGGGAACAGACCAGATATACGAGGCAAAAATCTGGAAAATCTGCGAAAATCTGGACAGTTGACAAGTATGCCTATTGCCACTCCATTAGAAACTTACGGACAATATTTTGTATAATACTAATATTCTGTCAGTGTTTTTTGTATCGTTTTGGTGCCAGTATCGCTGTTTTCCCCCTGAAAATGCATTTTTTTTCGTTTGCCTCACCGGAAAACACAACATGAATACATTAAAGTAAACCTAATCTAAGACCCGAATAATATATTATTAAAAAGATTAATCCCCGAAAACATGACAGAAATGGCAGACGGTAACAGAGTGCCTTAGGGGCTGTACGAGCGTCATCAAAGATTTTTCATTTTTCAGTCCAACAGAGGGAGACAGCAACATATAAATGACTAGTAACAAAGCAGAGTAAAATATTATTTGTGAGCCGCATTTCTTAGAACAACCATTAGGAAACCTAGCTAGGAGACTTTGGGTTAACCTGATTAACGGAAATACGAAATCACCAACGCCCAAAGCCGGCACAAGGCTCTCAGGAGAATTCGTGCAGCCTTTAGAGCAATTGGTTCCTTCCTTGGCAGGACTGCGGGCAAGTCAGTGATCTGCAAAGTCCATTGCGCCCTAGCACCCCCCTGCGCCTGGATTTAAACCTCCCCCGGCTTACACCAGCAACCCGTCAGCGTGCTTAAAAAAAATCATTTTAATTCATTACAGTTTTAAGAAGGTTCTTCTAGATCCGCTCAGATGGCAACTAAAATCGATAAGGAAGCTTGCAGGGAGGTTTACAATCTGGTGAGGGACGACGCATCTGAAGTGAACTGGTGAGTACCCGACGCAGTGCTGCGGTACCCGGGGACCTCCATGTACAGGGTCTGAAGCAAAAGTTTGTAACTTTATATGTGTTGTTGAGTTGTACATGAATGTGCTGAAAGCAATGGGGTCTGTGGATATATTGACAGCTGAATGCCGTGGTGCCAGTTCATTGTTATGTGTCAGGTGTATACAGCGGTGTCTGTTCTAACGCAGTTATCCATGTTTGATGTGTCTCTTTCCTTCAAGCCATTTCTTGAAGGAGATGTAACCCCTGCCAAGCAGATTGGGGGAAAATTTTGACAAAGTGACACATTTAGAGACAGGTTCATATGTGCGACTCTCCACACTGCAGACTGTGGAGCTTTGTTGTGCTGTCGAGTACAATGTGGCTGCAGTGGGTAAGTAAGCAGCTTAGGAATGTCAAAGAAGTGCAGAAATCCACAGACAGCTGCAATGATATTATAGGAACGTTAGCTCTTGACATCATTCGTGTGTTCTTATTTTTATTCATTCTTTTATTATTTATTGCAATGACATTGCAGTGATTTTAGTAATATAACTACTCTTTCATTTTACATCGAAGGGCTACTTTCAAGTACGATGGCACCGTTATAGTTCCTGGGAAACACGGCGCAGACTTTGGCGACTTTAAAGACGAGTTTACAGGTAAAACCCTTTCTTTATACGTTGCACTAGAAGGAGTTCACTCTCGTTTTTAAAATGCCTTTAGAAAATTGCTACTTAGCAACAATGAGGGTTGGGGAGTGTTGGGGTAGGGTTTTTCTTCAGCTTTTAACTCTAGAGCCAAGCCTGGCTTCCACTGTGGGAAGTTAAGTACAATAATCCTTATCCTTTTTATTGAATTGCACTGATACTCGTGTGTGTGTGTGTGTGTGTGTGTGTGTGTGTGTGTGTGTGTGTGTGTCTGTGTGTAGCATTACTGTAAACCGGCATCATAGCATCAAGTCTCAAAGGATTATAATGTACGTATGCAAATAGAAAAGACATGTTATTTTATAAGTAGAAGTTAGGCTAGGCAAAACTGAAATTTCACTAGTTTTTCTTTTCTTTTTGGCGATGTTTCACTAAATTATATCCGGTTAACTGATGTCCGGCAGATGCTACTTGAGTGAAGTAATAGTTTGGAGAACTGCAGCTTGGATGATATCCCGGCTCAAATGTTCTTGGTCAGGGCAACAGAGATCTCACATTAAATTGTTTGGGCTGCATATAGACAGAGCCAAAGTATTTTTTGTTTTTTATGTTAAGATGTGGAGGACTTATTGGAATATATGATTTTGTGCAGTTAAATCATTTAAGCTACATGAAGATGTTTGTGTGTATTTTTAAAGTAGAGACAATGTTAGCAAACTTAACAAATAATTTACCTGTGTGGGTGATGGTGCATATGCTCCTGTGTGAAGCTGTGCGATTACACAGCAAACATGTTTTTTAATTGCCACTACTTTTATCAGATAGCAGGAATGCTAGGGATGGGTGTATTCTTCTCTTTAATGCCTTATAAGGCTCTGGGCTACATCGCTGACTCTGACGAGGTAAAAAAAAAATTCAAATTTACTTTACTTCCTGGTAACTGGGTTTGCCCTTGTGGTGTACATCACAGGCTTTAATAGAGCTGACTTGCTGTGGTTCTCATCCACAAAGTATTTTACCTGTTTTTAGGCAAGATATGTTTTAATTCTGCTTCGGGGCTCCAGCTTTCAGAAGTACCTAGACACAATTACATCTGATGAGCAGGATGTGGGGCTGTTATTATTTCTGTTTTGACTTGGTAATATGGAAGTTTTTGTTGAGATAGATGTTCTGTGAATTATTAGATGCAAATCAAAGGTAAAAAGGTCACCTAGACAAACCATTCAGTAAATACTGCAAGGAAAAACCCAGCCAAACTAGAGTTTTCACTATGTGACATCTTAAAACTCCTGTATTGGAGGCCCATGGGATATGCAACTGACCCCTTAAGGACATCATGTTTTAACTACTTGATATATGAATGCCCATGAATTTTTACTTTTTAAGCCTTTATGGATAAATTCAGCCAAACCCAACTAGCTGAGGACATGCATGTTTTGGCATTTTTTTTTATCGATCTCATCAGCACAGCAAAAGTGTATGTTGGCGCTCTACCCAATGTTTATGGGCTTCAGCTGGATTTAAAGACCCAGTGTTTGTAGAGTATAGCCAGATAATCCACTTATGCTGTACTAATAAGGACATTACAAGCGGGTTGCTAGTTTAGTTAGCTATTGATCAGTATATTACATTTTGATAACTGGCTTTGCCACTACTTTAATACTGATTTACAAAAGGGACCAGAAGAGAAAAGTTCCATTAGCACAAGGCAATATGTGCATCTCAAATTGAAGTTACAGTAGTGTGTAAGTCAGAGGAAAGCCAAATGTTAGCATTAAATCACTATTTTACTCCAGAGTTTATAAATTAGAAGAATGCTTAAGCACATTCTCACTGACAGTTTGATGTAACTAATATGCATAATTGCAGTCTAAAAGTATAAGTGATGAAACATAACAGCATGACAATAGGCATTAATGAAATGGTAATTTTATACATGTTTTCAGAGAGGAAAAATCCCTTCTGCATTTTTTCTTTTGCAAACAACAACTGAACCGTTTGTTTCTTTATAGTTCATCTAATGTTATGCAAGTTTTAAATGCTTTCCAATAGAATCTACACAATTTTTGCTCATCTTGCCAGATTCTAGCATCACTGTACTACCGCCCTAGGGTTGGTTGGCTACTCATCAGGAAATGATCTGATCTTCTGACTCTAAGTCTCAGAATCCTACATTTTGAGCTACCTCCTCACCTTTCTGTAAAACTATACCCTGGGGTGCCACCCTGCTTCCTTAAAAGAACAGACAGATGAGGCTGTAGTGCTCCAAAGAGCTACAGACTTACTAGTCTCCTTTGACCATGCCGTCTTGATTCTAAAATATGTGATGCCCTGTCTGACAATATCAGAAACCGTGAAACTACTTCAGAATTCACAACTGAACCTAGTTTTTCCATCCCAGCATTACTTAAATGTACTTCATTCCTCATAGCCTGCTCACATGTTTCTAATTCAAGAATAAAGTAGATTCCAGCTGTCCCACCTAATTACCCCATGAACCAACTCTGACAATATATCACTAATTGCAAAGAATTGTTTTGGAAGCAAATATAATACTTTGCATTTGCTTTTTTCACCTTGCTTTACTGTCTTTGTAGCTTTTTTGTAGTGAATGTGCTACAGTATATTTTCTACCTTTCCACATATGACTATTGCAAATGTATTTTTGTTGCTTATTATTTACTTACATAAAAGTATTAGTTTAAAGACTATTTTGTATAATCTTTGTATTTGTCCATTTTATTTTGTCTGCTTCTCAGCATTGTACATAACTATGTTTATTTCTTTACAATTTATATTATCTATACATTATGCTCTCAGTTGTATTGTTGTTTTCCTCAGCTGTGTTTGACATGTTTTCATATCAGCCCTCTACACCAGTTACCAAACAGTAAATAAATATGACAGTAGTAATTTTAACTTTGTTTTGAGCAGTGGCAACAGATAACAGGCTGAACGTGTGATCTGCCAAGAGCAGTATATCTATATAATTTTATGTATGTCTCTGTCTGTCTATATCTTAGTTTTTATATGTCTTGGTTCCAAGTTTGTTACTCAAAGGAGTGGGGATGTACTTCAAAGTACTGTGCACTTAACGTACATATCCTGAATTCTCAGTTACAATGCCACCTTTCTTAGAACAACAATTAAAGTGCTAGGAGTTATAGTGGGGGTCCCTCTTTAATGCTGCAGTAGGATAATTAAAAAAATAGAAAACAGGAACAATGTTAAAGGAGAATAGTGAGCGTGGAGTGTCTAGTCAGAACATGTCAAACTAATGGCTTGCTTGGCTGACTGTAATTCTAGGTGATATTTTGTTTATGTTTGGGTTGAAGAACCGGAGGTTCTTATTTCCTCATTTTTTTGGGGGGGGATGGGTGGGTATAAGACACGCTCATTATAACTATTATGGAAGGTCAATAGGGAAGGACATTACAGTATAAGTAACCATGTGTTGCATATCACTTCCGTGGTCAAGTCACTGCTTGTCAGCATTCAGGGATCCTGTTAATCATCTCCAATGCTTGAAGATGATTGAATCTGCAAACAATAGGCAATGGGTGGATCCTACTTTTCGAAGGTCCAGGATGGGGCATTTTCTTAGATAATTTTTCCAAATTCTGTTTTCTGATCTGAAAAGTATTAGCTAAGGATTACTGTGCCTATTAAGCTCTTCATATTGAATTAGCCTGTTTCACTGATAAACAGTGATACACGTGCTAGTAAAAACATCTGACTACAATGTCTGGTGTTGAAAACACGTTGTTGTGTCTTTCGGCTTTTTCCCAGTTAGGGGTCGCCACAGCGGAACTCCGGTCTGCTAATGATTGGCAGTAGATTTTTACGTGCCGAGTTGCCAGCCCTGATGCACAACCTCCACGAAGGTACGCCCATTCATGCATGTCTCCAGACAGAAGATGCTCTAGCTGAGAATCGAACGGGACAACGTCTTACTGTGAGGTGACAGCACTACCGCAGCACCACCACACGTATCATTTGAAAATGGATTTTATTATTAAATCTGATTTTGCATTTTGGTGAAAACAGTTTCAGATGGGCCATTCTATATGCACAGTAATAGCTCTAGAGGAGGTTTATTGAAGAATGATGGATGGTTTAGTTCTAAGGCCTTTTGTCTGCATCACTGGGAGTCCATTTCTCTAACTAGCCTCTCAGTGTACTACATTTGCTTGACAGCAGAAGGAGACAGTAAGTCTACCTAGTCTACTCTTTAAGTGCATTTAGCATGTTAGCTCTTCTCTGTTCCTTCCTTTTCCTCTCCTTTCCTCATATAATTTTTGTACCTCTCTATGCACTCATGAATCCACCCATCCATCCATCTGTCTTCCTGAATTCCCCTACTGTACCATCCATTTTGAAAGTCAGTTTCAGGGGTCCACATCCCTTTCTGTCTTGAAATACTTTTACATGTTTGACAATAGTTAGTCTCTACAGTTTTCTGGCTGTACTCCCTCCCTCCCCCTATTCTCCTTCTTCTTCTTCTTCTTCAGGGTGACCCCCTTGATGTCTTCCAGGCATGACCTACTGCACCATCATCATACTTCCTGTATCTTCTGGTGTCCCTTGGGATGACCCCCCCCCCCCCTTAGCTCCTGTACTCTCTGTTTATGTTGTTTGTTCTTCTTTCGGCTTTTCCCTGTTTTAGCTGAATTTATTGTGAAATCATCATCATCATCATTATCAACCCCCTTTTTCACATTTTCTACATGGGGTCAGGGTGTTGAGTCGACTGTCACTGTCTCTCTTGATTCAGTGCCAGTCTCCTACCTTCTTTTTGACAGTCTTGACTGGCCTTCTCTCACAAGGTCCAGACTTCTTTTTGCTGGATGCCCTCATTTCCTCTTGCCTTCTTCCTGTCTGTCCCAAATATCCACCAGATTGTCTTCTGCTTTACTGCACATGTTCCTGAACCACTATAATCTGTTTTCTTTGACCTTCTCTAAAATTGGAGCTACTTGGGCTTCTGCTCTGATGTATGCATTTCTTCATCTGTTCCACAGTATGCATCCTACCACCTATCTCAGCCACTTTGTCATCATCATCTCTAACGTCCTCAACTGCTCTGCTTTCACTACCCAGATTTCTGTACCATACAGTGGTACTGGTGCACACCTTACTTTTCAGCTTCTTTAGCATTATTCTGTCATGCACTACTTCTGACATTCTGTTTCATTTGGATGCAGCCCCTCTGATTCTAGCTTTCATCTCCTCTCTTAGATTTCCTCTCTCCTCAACCACTCATCCCAGATAGTTGAAGCTGTTAACTCTTTGACCACCCCTCCCAGATATTTACATGTTTATCTATTGCATTATACCTTCTCCTCTTTTATGGTAAGATTTAAACAATAAAATATATATTTTTTAGCTTTATTCTTTTAAGATGTTCTCCACCATCAGTATCATTACTGCCATGACATTGTTGGATATATATATATATATATTGTGAAGCCATTCTCTAATTTTCTTCATGGGGTTAAGCATATTTTTCTGCACTTACTGTTTTGGTTCTTCCAACACTTCTTCTGGATTGTCACAGCCACTGTCTTTATGACATCATTCCCTCGGGGGTATGTAACTTCTGGAAAATGAGGTAGTATTTGCAGGAACCATAAAAAAGACTGTTACTTATTTGTTTCCGGTTTGTTATTTTAATTCTACTGCAGCTTTGTCTATTACTTGTTTCACTAGATGCCATTGAACAGTGGCTTGAATTGAGGTCATTTATTGGGCTCCTCAATCCTTTTTGGGTTGATTACTGCATGCTTTTCATTTTTCGGATGGTGCACTCCTTTTTGGTTCTTTCTTCTTGCACACAAGATCACATATGTTAAGGCATTAGATGTAGGTACTTTTTATCATTTCTTTCCTGTCCCCATATTTATCTTTTGTTGCTGTCATAAGCTTATAAAGTCAGTTGTGAGTAACCATCCTTTCCCCTGAGTCTATTTGAACTTATTCCAACAAAAGCATTAAACAGTGGAGAACAAGCCCCATTATGCCATTTGTTTTATTGTGCTTTTATCATTTTACTCCATTTACCAGTATTCAATAGCCTATCTTTCATATTCCATTTTCAGCCATATGAGCACTTCTAGGTTCCCTATTGAAATGTCAGCACTCAAAATGCCAAGTGCTGAAAAGCTTGAAAAAGACTGAAAAAAAGTGAAAAAGAGCGAATCTTGAAAATCGCTCTTCTCTTTAAAACTTCTGTTTGCAGAGGGGCAACCCCCCTGCACTCACATGTGAGCCACCCACACCCTTGAATGTATATATACCAACTTTGAGATTGCCATACCTTGGAGAAAAGGAAATATTTAAAGAAGTGGCACCTCGGATTTAGTATATGCAAGTGCACTCTTTGAGCCATTCAGTTTCTGTATTTCAGGCCTTGCTCTAGTGGGTCCTGACAATTCAGATAGTTACCGCACTTCTGTCTGCATCAAAAATCAAAGGATGACTTTGCAAAAAAGCAAACTGACATTGTTGTCAGGGACAGTTGAAGAAGTGAGAATTCAGAATGCTCCAATACCAAGTTTATGCAGAAATATCACAATGATAATTTTTTCCATAAAATCACATGGGGTAGGTGAAAGCTTTGACCGTAAAAATAAATGATACAGTATGGCACCCCTAATCAAGCCATTCTGAGGCAAAAACTAGAACATGATTATCATTTACACCGATGCTGGGACATTAACTACAATAGAAAAAAAAAAGAAAAATATGATGAAAAACATTTTCATTTTTTGGGAGCAGTTGTACATTTAAAGCCTGCTATGATTAGGTAAACTGTTTAATCCATTCTAAAGGCATCTCTCTAGCAAATGACAAGCCAAAATCAGCCTAATCTAATCTAAAGACATTTTAGTTTTCCTAGCTGTGTGTTAGATGAAACCCAATTATCTGAGAGTATGTTTTCAGTTTATGAAAGAAACACATCACAAGTGAAATATAGTGGGATATTGTCAGTGATAATTAATGTGACATGTTGGTTGATTACTGTCACTAAAAGGATAAAATATTATTTGTGTTCCATGTATATTTTCATTTAGGATCTAGCAAAAAGGTTCAAGAACCTTGCCATATAAACTGCACTGTTTGAGGTTAAGCAACACACCATGCAGTGGAAATGAAGCCTTGAAGAATAAAGTGTGTTTCAGTACTGGACTGTATCTTTTTTGTTTGTGATTTCATACTGTTTATTAATGTATATGCCTTATTTCACATTTTATGCATCTAATGTCCAGCTCTGTTATTTGTTATCCCGTGTGCTGGTGCCATACTCCTGTGCCTTTTACATTTCTGTTTTTTGCCTGACTACATTGTTTGTTACCTCATGTGCTGTAAATTATTAAGTGAAGTTAGGTAACAGTAATTCATAAGTAATCTGACTGCAGCAGTGTTTGCAGTGAAAGATTACCCCTTAATCTTCTAATTCATATATCAGATACAGTTATTGTGAAAGGCTAATATCCATTCATAAAGCTGCTACAGTAAGCACTTTCATAATAAAGATTTATAACCTCTACTGCAGTGTGATTTCTGTAGCCTTCATGTGGTTCCATTCTGCACAAGTTCTAACTTTGTTTAACATCTAATTGAAGGTTGTCCTCTTGCCACTGTTGTGTTCAGTATTATCATGGTAAATGCGACTCCTTTCCCTGTTCAAGGGGGGAAGCAAGTGAGTAGTTTAATCAATAGAAAGAAAGAGAGAGAGATGTTATTTCTTTGAAATTTTGAGAGAGAAGACTAGGGGAACAATGAAATTGCATTTGAGTAACACTTTCTTTCTGTGTGTGTGTGTGTGTGTGTGTGTGTGTGTGTGTGTGTGTGTGTGTGTGTGCACATGTTTGTCTTACTTGGTTTTTGCTATGCCTTCTTTTCGTTAGAGATGTTTTATGTTGGGGCCCCCACACTGCTCTTGTTTACTTGTTACAGAGTGATGTCTTACAACTTAAGATTCTTAGGTTATGGTCACTGATACTAGTTCTGTGCAGTACAAGTTGTTATGCTGTCTGACTGGTGCTTTTCCAACACAGAGAGCTTCTGTACAGACTGTATGGGGAATGTGCTGCACATCTATATGTAGTGATCCACAGCTCTTTGAAGATCAAGCAGGAGTAATTGCATTTAGTTGTTCACCATATTGTCTCAGCTGGATACTCTCAGTATGTCTGGTACGTTGGATGTTATGTAGAACCCTCTTCTTGCAGTGGACACTGATTTGGATATGACCATTTAACACTGTGTGGCATACAGTATGTGTTATTTCCTTTTTTTAAACAAGAAACATCTTTATTAAATTATCGCTTATGACATAGGCAATCAATAACCATACTGACGTAATTTTAGTAGGTCTACTTCAGTTAGTTGAACTCACTAATTGTTGAACACCTGTTTGTCGAACTCTATTTGTCGAAGTTTTCATCTGTGGAACGGTCATTTCAGTGAACTTTTTCCCACTGTACGTAACCAGTGGACTATTATTGGAGTTGGTATATTTAGTTGAGGGTGTGTGTGGGGTGCAAAGTGGGTTTTAAAAATGCTGTTTTTGATGTGGTTGGCAGGTTGGCCAACATTTTACTTACCTTAGGAAACAGTTTCACTGAAACGATCATTCGATGGATGAAGTTTCGATAGATAGCGTTCAACGAAGAGGCATTTGACATTTAGTGTTGGAAAATGTGATATAGACCCAATTTTAGTTACAAACATTATACATCACTTATAATCTAGTCAAACATTACATAGCACATTCAAATCCTGCCTTTTTATAACCTCTTTCCTCCCTTGTATGTGTTGTTCCCACAATTCCCATTTTTTCCTGTGCAGTTTGCTCCTACCCTTTTCTAAAGATCCCGATTCCAGTTGTTTTATCTCCTGTATTCACTACTTCTAGTACAGTTGGTTTAGACTTTGATTTCCATTTTCTAGTAATTGCTTTCTTGGCAGCCACCATAGTTAGACTCAACAAGGCCTTACTATGACTAGGCAATTCTGGTTCTGTATCATAGCTCAGAAAAATCATTTCCCTATAGTACTGCAGGACAGTAATTGCTAAACTGGCATTAGTAACCTGTGCTGTACTTATAAGGTGAATCACATGTTTAAACTGTTTGTACTGCATTTCACAAAACAGTGTCGTAACCGTGTTGTAGCACTGTCAGAAGAGTGCACAGAATATACTGTAGCACAGTATTTACAGCAGGGCAGGTGTTACATAGTAGCAAAGAAATGACATTTTGTGAATGTATGGGCATTGTTTTAAAATATTGTTCTCGTATACAGTATCTCTCCAGAGGCAAAAGAAATGCAACAGTGGACATTTCATATTCCCAGTACATTGTGTTAGTATTGCATTTTTTGTGTATATGTATACTAGAGTTCATGACCCACAGTGCCCCTTGCAGGTTGCACATACATTACTGCAACATGCAACTGTTGGTGGATTGATGGATTGAGTTATTATGTGAAATGGAGTATTGATGCTCACATGGTATTGCTGATGGGGCTGCAGTATTAAAAACATAGTACTAGCAAGGAGGAAGGTAACCTGTGAACATTTTTCAAACTGGTCTTGTTGCCTGTGATACAAGTCCTGAAGGTTTCCAAAGATGGACATTTTTTCTGATGTCTGTCATTACAGTAAATACACAACTTTAGTTTGTGTAACCATAAATTACTTCAGAGTGCCACATAAGTGTAATACTGTACTTTCCTCAAAGTTATCACAGTGTACTAGACCACTGGACTGGTCAAAGCTGCATGAATAACATAAGAAAAAAATAGGCAGCCACGGGTTATCCATGCAGTTTGCTGCTAACCTGAAGTGACCCTGCTGCTAACCTGAAGTGACCTCAAGATTACATTTTAGGTTATCATTATGCTGAGATGGGTTAACCCTATAAGCCCTGGTGGATTATTTACATTATGCACAGACTTTAAATATAATTGTTTAAAGAGCAGAAGCAGAAATGCTTTATTATTTCCTTTAACCTGAACCTGCTCCTGTTTTAACAGTTGGCTACATTAATGCCTTGTTACATTCATGTTGTTCTCTTGCACTGAAGCATACGATCATCAGGTAATCCTATCCTGTCGTATTGTTTCGTTTATGTACCTGAAATTCTGCATAAACATCTCATTATGTCTGCATGAAGCTGCATAACAGCATTTGTAATGCAGCCTGTTTAAGCTGCTATTGCATCACTTCATGCATTTCCAAAAAGTATGTCACATCTAATTTCCTTTTGCTTTATTCCTGGCCCTATTAAGGTTACACTTTGCAATGTTTACTTAAACCTGTTTTCAATCCAACCCCCCCCCCCCCAACACACACACATGTACCTGCATCTCTGCACTCAATACCTGCCTCCTAACTCATGTGAATCCATTCCCCACCAGCCATTCACAGATCTCCAAGTAAAGGTATTCTTCATCAACTTCCCCATTCAACATGTGTCAAAAGGCACACTCACTCACTAGCCTTCAGTAAATCCCTCATGTTTTCCATTTGGGTGACCATACTAATCCACATTCTCTTCCTTAGGAGTTATGTAAAATATAATCCAGGCATCTTAATTTCACGTCCAATGTCCATAAATCTCCCATCTCAGAACTGGATTAATGAGCCCAGGCAGCATGCTAAACAAATGAACAAACGTTCTTATTCTGTGCATTTTATAAACCTGATACACTAGCAGTCACTGAATTTTGGGTAAAAATTGACACACACAATTTAAGCTTTTACCTCAAAGCATGTAAAGATCTTTTCAGTCAAGACCAGGTAACTTTGTATGAGGTGGGACTCTCTTTCATGTAAAGGATAATATCAATGTAGTTATCAGGTTACAAAGCACTTCCATAAGTGACCATGATCCAAACTGGCTAGCCATTCTCCTCCAGGACAAACACTGTCAGATCCTTACCCTTGCAGTAGCCTATCTCCCATCTCCAACAATTCATGTGAAATTTGTAACTCTTCTAAATAATGTCTTAAAAGACAGCAATCCCAACAAAGGTACCACAACAGTGGCTGCATTTCAAATTGTAGATTTCCTTACTTAATTAGGGTTTCAGGCCATTCATTACTGAAAGCACAAGGGTACACTTCATTTGGGCAGCTATTCCCTCTTAGCTGTTTCAGACTTAAAAAAAATACAGACATTCCAAATAAAATCACTAGTCTCTGTATCCTTCCACCATCCATCTTCTGCCCAGTTGCATACTATCACAAATGCCCAAACAGAAAGCAACCACCTCATTAGTTAACTTCAGATCTCCAAAGTTTAAAAAAATATATAAACCCCTTCAAGGTGAACTCTGAAACTAAATGGATACTTCTTCTAGACATCCAAAACCCATACATCCCAGACACTATTTTTCCCATTTTACTTCAGTCATGACATAGATATTTCATGAAAATCTCAAGAGTCTTTGTCATGTCATTAAAAATAAAACTGGATCATCAAAGGTACGCTGTCTATAAACTAAGAGAGGAAGCCTGGTACCAATTGATCCCTACCATAAGTAATAGATTAATATTTATAAGAAATCTAGCAAAAAAAAAAAACATACATCTGGGAGATGCAAGGTCTTTTTCCTACAATTTCCCCAGAACAACCAGAATAAATTCTGGTATGCAGTCAGCAAAATAACAGGGTTTTCTCCATCTGAAGACCCCACACATATTGACTGTATTTCCTTCCAATTTCTCAGGTCTTCTAATTACACTCGATTTCTTAATAGCACTCGATTTCTTAATTGAATTCCCATCCCTCCCAACTGTCTCCACTTCAACTCAATCCCGTCAATCTGTCTCTTACATCAGAAATAGTCTGATTTGAATGAATCCCTTCTTTTCTAAAGCTGTAAAAAATGAAAGGCATTGAAATACTATTGAATAAAATTCCTACTGATGTTCCATTTGGGTTCCCTTGTTTTATCATTTGCTGTTTAGACCATAACATGCAACCAACCAAGCAACTTTAGAAGATTTTTTTACTAAAGGAATTATGCCTACTCAGTGGAAAATGTCCATAGCAAAGCCACTGTTAAAACCCCCAAACTCACCTCCTCCAACAACTTCAGGGTGATCTCAGTACTACCCACTCCTGCCATAATACTAAAAAAACAAATATACAGCCAGCTTGCAGAATATATTCAAATGTACACAATTGTATCACACCAACTGCATGGTTTCTGGTCCCAAATCAGTATTATGATTGCACTGTGCATGCATATTGATGACATATTCCAAAACATGAATAAGGGCTTTAATCACATGCTGCTTTGACCTTACCAAAGCATTTGATTTACAGCCCCTGAGCCCTAGAATGGCTCAGAACCCTTCTAGGTAATAGGCAGTTCAGTGTCCAATTAGTCTGCACTTCATTCCTCTTTAGTATCCTTACAAAAAGGTGTACCACAACAGCTAGTTTTAGCTCCAATATTATTCTCTTTATTCTTTGACAAACTGGCTATTGACCCTGCCTAACTCTGCATAATTCTTTACACAAACATTATGGTAATTTTCAGAGGTGGGGGGGGGGTTCCTTAAGTTCAAAGATAAAAGGTGAAGTGGAGTAGGACATAACTATTCTTGAAAATTGATTAGCCAACTATAAGCTAATACTGAACAAGGCCACAAGATCATTCTCTTTGGCATCAGTCAAAAATTAGCTAGAATGTTTAATATTGGGTTATATAATTCAATAGTAACATAACAGAAACAGTTGATAAATTTATGCAACTAGGCACAGTATTTTATATGTGGCAGTATTTTTCTTACAGCCAGCCTGCAGTTGTATTGTCTGTAATGAAATGTGTTTTACTTGAGAGTGGAATAGTGACATAGTCCTAAAGTTTGTTGCATGAGTTAAATTAATGCTATTATACATAGCCAAAAAACAAACAACATTTGAGGTGACACCTACGGGGGAGCTGACAGCACTTTAATGTAGCAGAAAATAATATATACATAGCGAGTTTCATATCAGCATATAAAGACTGATAGATTGCTTAAGATACTAAAATCCTTGCCTAATATATATTTGATTTCTGCTTTATGCGACTTGTGTTAAGAGATCTCAGAATTTTAAATAGCATACTACAGCACATGTTTTAACTATGCCTAGAGTATCCTGTTCTTAACAGTTGGATGAAGGTAGTATAGCCTTTTTGGTAAGGTGTAGTTCGTAGCTACTTAGTACTTGTTATAATTTCCATCTGTACTGGCAGTAGTGTAATAGTGGATATATCCAGTTTTGGTGTCCATTGTATGAGGCCACCTGAACTACTGTGTAGGGAATATGTCCTTTTTAGCCTGGAATTAGAAAGTAGCTAGGCTTAAACCAGACATGTTTTGTGGCTAAAAATGTTTGATACCCTCATGAATAGATATCTTGTGTGAGGCTCATTTAATCTGGAATACGTATCAGACACTATGAATAACTGATAGATCTTATTGTATTTGTAATTATCTCTGATTACGCCATTTACAAGAACCATTACTTAACCTCTAGGTTAAGACTTACTGCACTGCTATAACTCTTTTTTCTTTTGATATTTCCATTTCTCCTCCTATTTACTCCCTCCCTTTTAACACAATCACTCATAATTTACCTCTTTTTCTTTTTTTCCCCAGGTATAAGTAAAGTGAAAAGCAGTCCAGCTAAAACAATGTGATGAATGCTCTCCATAAAGCCCAAAGCTTCCCTTTATAGAGTGGTTAATTTCTAAATTGAGTAAGCTCACTGTATGTATCCATTTCCCTGTTTCTGTAGACTGTATTACTTAAGAGTGGTTACGGGCATAGCACCATATGAAACAGCTGCACTCCTGATCCTTCCCATCTCTACA
The DNA here is from genome assembly GCF_019279795.1 of Protopterus annectens. Taxonomy (NCBI): domain Eukaryota; kingdom Metazoa; phylum Chordata; order Ceratodontiformes; family Protopteridae; genus Protopterus; species Protopterus annectens. The sequence goes on from NC_056741.1 coordinate 1,948,001,241, forward strand.
GCTTTTCCCACTGTGTTCTAACTGCAGGCTAACAAAGCTGCATATATAAGAATGGTAGTCTGAATATAGTCCCAGGACGCTGTTTTTACTTACTAAAAGTAGACTTACCTTTGTTATAAGTACAAAGCTGTGTGATTCTTTTTTTTGTTTCGCTACTCTCTTGTTCATCACATGGACCTGGCTCATCCCACTCTGTTCCCCTTGCTTCACTTGGCTCACTCCATTTCACTACCCTACCCCCTTTCCCACCCGCCCCTGAATACTTTACATTTATACTCTAACCTCCCTGTAAGGGCCTTCTCCCTCTCTGCAATTATCCAGTTGCTATACATCCCTACCCAACACACTAAACCCTGCCAGACCTCACTCTCCATCCATAACTCTCACTCCTCCCACTACTTTGTAGCTCTATAGCCCAAATCAATTTCCCACTCTCCACCTGTGCCTAACCCTGAAGCTACTTTCCTTTCATTCTTATCCTAACTTACTCTATTTCTCCCTCCTCTACCCACTACTTCCTCCTTTCACCCTCTTTACTCTGACACAATTTCCTCCATACATTCAATAACTCCACTATCCTCATATCAGTGATACACCCACACATAATAACATCATGCTAGTATATTTCCTCTTAACTCCATTTCTCTTGTTTCCATCTGGATTATTATCATATCACTCTAACCTACTATACCCTCCACTATCACCCACTCTCACACAAGAAACATCATCTAATCATAAAACCCCACCCTTCCTCATTTCACCCTCTCTCTCTACAATAACTCCTATATTCATTATCACAAACTAAATCATCTCAATCTTGCTCCCTCATCCCCTAAACTTAAAATAAAACCCACTAACTACTACTTCTACTTCTATAAACCCAACTTACCCCCAGTAACACTTCTACAAGATGGGGACATCCACCCAAATCCTGGTTCATCCTCTCTCTCCAGCTCTACCACACCCACCCAACCTTCTAGGAACCAACTCCTCACCTCTCCAACTAAACACCTATCTATCTACTCCATTAACCTGGAAAGTCTCCCAGGCAAAGCCACAGAACTACACACCTGTGTAGCCCACCACTCCCCCCACATCTAAACTCTGTCCAAAACCTGGCTCAAACCTCATATCACAAAGTCAGAAATTCTACCCCCAACTATAACATATCCTGGCAAGACAGACTTTATAAACAAGGAGATGGTGTTGCTATCATGTACTCAGAACGGCTTAACATCTCCCCCTCTCCTTACCCCTCCCTGACTTCTCCCCTGCAAAACATATCTTTCTTAATTGCCACTTTAACCCTCACAAGAAATTTGCATTTATCTGTATACCCCTGCTAACAATATTCCAGTTCTTGAAACTATTTTACCCTGGATCTCCCAACATCTACCCTGTGAGACAGTTTTACTAGGTGATGTAAGTATTGATTTGAATAAGCTCTCCCCCACTGCCCTAACCTTAGTATAAACCTTTTTGGCTTCAGTCAACTTATTTCTACTCCCACAAATATCAATAAAAACTCCAGCTCCATTCTTGATTGGATCTTAACCTCCAGCCTTAATCTGTACCATAATCCCAGCACTTTACCAGACTCCTTAAGTGATCACCTTCCCATCTCATTACCAAGAGTACCTTCTCAAACCTCAAAAACTCACCTTTATAGAGACTGCCATAACCTGATCAATTTTAGCACTGAAACTTTCAGCTATCAACTCTCTCTTGTCAGTTGGTCTCACCTGTTTAACCCTCCTCTCAATGATGCTGTTCTTGAATTCAATAATATTTTCCTAAACATACTAAATACCCTTGCACCTCTCAGAAAACTTAGAATCTAATCTAATCCCTCACCTTGACTCTCTAAAGATACCCTTTCCACCATGAAACTTAGAGACACTACCTGGAAACAATGGACAAGTCAAAATCTTCTTCTCTCCTCCTTAAATTCAAAGAACTAAGAAATCATGCTAAAAATGTGTTATCCTATATGAGAGAAAGTTTTATCTAGAAGCTCAATCTACTCACACCTCAAACCCAGAAAAATTCTGATGCACCATGAACAATATTCTCCATCCAGGGAAACCTTCTACCCCTACCCTTTCCCCAATAAATTACCTCTGGAAACTGCCTCCCTGCTAAACAACTACTTCATAGATTCTGTCCACAAATTAACTCCCCCCAACAACAACCATTCACAGCTCCCCCACCCCCTCCACCACTCGCCTTCACTCACTCTTCTCCCTGCAACCTGTTTCCACTGCTTATATAAAATCCCTTCTGCAAAAACTTAAACCTTGCTCCCTCCTTCAGCAGTGTACCCTCCAATTCCTTGAACTCGCAGCCAATACTATAACATATCCCATCTCAGTCCTCATCAATCTTTCCATTAAAGAATCCCCAGTCCCTGAAATCTGGAAAACTTTCTGTGCAATTCCACTTCACAAAGGAGGTAACTCCACTGACCCTTCCAATTTCCATCCAATATCCATCCTCTCCCCTCTCTCAAAAATCCTAGAAAAATGTATTCACAGACAACTTCTTAAATATCTGCTCCAGGAAAACCTCTGCACCCCCTCTCAACACAGATTTAGGCCCCACCACAGCACATCCACAGCCGTTCTATCCCTCACGCAGACTATAGCAGAGGCAAGAGATAACAATAAACTGGTGTCTTGCCTTTTTCTTGACCTCTCCAAGGCATTTGACACTGTCTCTCACCCAAGCTTCTTACTAAACTAACTGAACACAACCTTTCTGTATCAACTACCCTGTGGTTCTCTAGTTATGTTAACAACAGACAACAATCTGTTAGATGGCAGTCCTTCTGATCACCTTTCCTATCTATCCAAACAGGTGTACCCCAAGGATCCATTCTAGTCCCCCTTCTCTTTAATATTTTTACTAACAATCTCCACTCTGCCAGTGGCACCTCATCTCTAATCCAGTATGCAGATGATTCTACCCTTATTACCCTCGCCAACAACCCTACTGACCTTCTTTCCTTCACACAGAGTTCTTTTAACACCATTGAACATTGGTTAGTCAATAACCAACTCATCCTTAATCCAAAGAAAACTAAGCTTCTTCTTTTTCTTCAAAATCTATGTCCAACTTTAAAGCTTCCTTTAGACTGTCTTCCCTAGACAACACCATAATTCGAGCTGACACCCATACCAAACTTCTTGGAATAGCAGTTGATGATAAACTGAAATTTGACCATCATAGCCAACAATTCTTCAAAAAGAGTAATCAAAAACTTAGTTTACTGGTTAGAAACAAAAAATTCTTATCCATTACTTCTAGGACTTGACTAGCTCAAGCCTACCTCCTCCCCTGCCTACTCAATGCTTCCCCTATATTTATCCACCTCCTAGAAAATTTTTAACCGAACTTGAACAAGCCTGCAACCAGATAGCCAGATGTGCCTGTAATTTCCCTTACAAATCCCATCACTGCCTTGCCCTCAGCCAACTACAGTGGCTTGAATTCTCTCAATTACTCCAACTTTCTCAGCTACTGATGACACATTCTGTACTGTACAAGTCTGAAGACTGTCCCTCCCTGTCCACCCTTCCATCTCTATACAACCCCCCATGAACCCTCTGTAGCACCAACTGCTTCTTGACACCTACAGGCCTCACAAAACAATAGGCAGACTACTTTATAAGTGCTCTATATCTGAAACCTGGAGCAAACTCCCAACCAATATATGATCTATTCAATCTTCATTTCATTTTAAAAGAGAACTGACAAACTACCTTGCTAACCCTCCCCTCCTGCACTTGTCACCATCCAACCAAACTAATACCTACTCGCCAATTGCTAGACCATAGCACTTTTCCTCTCCTTACTTTTATCTAACATTCATAAATACCTAGACTGTAGTCCCACAGCTAGGCCTCTGAGCTGTACCATACTGAAGTCACATCTTTCTCATCCTTACCTGCTATACTTCCCACCCCCTTCTCTCTCTTATCATACCCGGCTTTCTTTCACTCTCTTTGTCTCCCCTAAACTTTCCTCCCCATCCCTCTACTTCTACACTTCTTCTTAATACTCTGTTTTTTTCTCTTTTTCTCTTCCAACCTGGTTTAGTTGTTAAAGATGTTTAATAGCTTTTTTCTAATGCCTTAATTGTAATTCTACACCTTTACTCCAAACTTTCACCTCTTCTACTTTTTAGCTACGATTCTTGATTCATTTTATACTTTGTTAATTTTTCTACTACCATGTGAACAACATGCTGCTATGTACCAACTTTCATCTATAGCATGAATACACGTAGCTATGTATACACATTCACTTTACTTGTAATGTAAACATTTGACACTGTTATTATTGTATTGTTACTGTTTAATTGTTATTGTTTAACTTTCATTGTTGGATCTTTTCTCCTCGAGTCTTCACTGAAAAGGGTCCCCCACCCCAGTGAACTAACCCAGTTAACAAAGGACAAACAAACAAACAAAAATAAATATGACTTTTTTGGTTCAATGAAGACGCATTCGACAAACTACGTCTGTGACATCGTAATAGGGAACCTGTTAAAATGCCAGGTTTTTGTGATATAAAAAAATGAGACCACAATAAATCATTTTAAAACTTTTCCCACCTTTAATGTGACCTATAATCTGTACAATTCAATTGAAAAACAAACAAATCTGTTATAGGAAAAAAATATAAAAAAAAAAATGTACAATATGCTGGTTGCATAAGTGTGCACACCCTTAAACTAATACTTTGTTGTATGTGCATACCCTTAAACTAAGACTTTGTTGAAGCACCTTTTGATTTAATTACAGCAGTCAGTCTTGTTGGGTAGGAGTCTATCAGCATAGCACATCTTGACTTGGCAATATTTGCCCACTTTTCCTTGCAAAAGTGCTCCAAATCTGTCAGATTGTGGGGGCAATTCTTGTGCACAGCCCTCTTCAGATCACTCCAGAGATTTTTTATTGGATTTAGGTCTGGGCTCTGATTGGGCCATTCCAAAACTTTAATTTTCTTCTGTTGAAGCCATTTTTTTTGTTGATTTGGATGTATGCTTGGGGTCATTGTCATGTTAAAAGGTGAAATTCCTCTTCATCTTCAGCTTTCTAGCTGATACCTGAAGATTTTGGGCCAAAAGTGACTGGTATTTGGATCTGCTCATAATTCCCTCCACCTTGACTAAAGCCCCAGTTCCAGCTGAAGAAAAGCAATCCCAAAGCATGATACTGCCACCACCATGCTTCACTGTGGCATGGTGTTCTGCTGGTGATGCAAAGTGTTGTTTTTGCGCCAAACGTACCTTTTGGAATTCTGACCAAAAAGTTCAACCTTGGTCTCATCAGACCATAACACATTTTCCCACATGCTTTTAGAAGACTTGATGTATTGTTTTGCAAATTTTAGCCGGTCCTGGATGTTTTTCTGTGTAAGAAAAGGATTCCGTCTTGCAACCCTTCCCTATAGTCCAGACATATGAGAATATGTAAGATTGTTCTCACATGTAGTACACAACCAGTACTTGCCAGAAATTCCTGCAATTCCTTCAGTGTTTCTGTAGGTCTCTTGGCAGCCTCCCTGACCAGTTTTCATCTTGTCTGTTTCTCAAGTTTTGAGGGAATTCCAGTTCTTTGCAACATCAGTGTTGTCCCATATTTTCTCCACTTTTTGATGACTGTCTTCACTGTGTACCATGGTACATCCAATGCTGTACCCTTCTCCTGACTGATACCTTTCAGTAATGAGATCCCTTTGATGCTTTGTAAGCTGTCTGTGAACCATGGCTTTTGCTGTAGCAGGCAACTGAGTAAATGTCAAGAAAATCCTACTAGGACAGGTGAACTTTATTTGGGGTTAATCAGAGTCTCTTTAATTGATGGCAGGTGTGGACCCAAGAAGACTGAATGATGTAATTAAATCAAAAGGTGCTTCAACAAAGTATTAGTTTAAGCGTGTGCACACACACCAAAGTATTAGTTTAAGGGTGTGCACACTTATGCAACCAGCGTATTGTACATTTTTTTTATATTTTTTCCCCTAACAGATTTGTTTGTTTTTCAATTGAATTGTACAGGTTTTAGGTCACATTAAAGGTGGGAAAAGTTTTGAAATGATTTATTGTGATCTAATTTTATAAAATAATGTGTGTGTGTGTGTATATACATATATATATATATATATATATATATATATATATATATATATATATATATACATATAATATGTATATATGTCTGTATATAGGGTCCCACCAATTATCCTGGAATAATATCTGCAAATATATTAAACTGTCTTCACCAAAAGAACACCAATATACCACTCCTTCTAAAGCTAAATAGCTTCCAGTGCAGCACAGATCAGCTGTCTTGCTAAGATCCCTTGTGTCTAGAATTAACCTCATCTTCTTTCACCTGTGTGTTAGCAGACTTCAACACACGCACACCCCTACACTCTCAGGTCCTTAACACATACTATTTCCAGTCTGTAGGCTCCCTGTAATAAACTAAACTCAACTCACCACTCCTTAGTTATTGCTCATAAAATAAACAGTAAATTAGCTATTAAATCAGTCATATTTTTCAACAAGTTCTAATCTGATCTAAAAAAGGAGAGCTTTGACAATATCAGTATTCCTGGCCACTTCCTATTGCCACAGTATATTCCATATTTTCCATCAAATTCATGATCTTTTAGATGTCAATTTCAAAAGAGAGCTAATCTTAGCACATTGTACATTTTCTGTCTACTTTATTTGCTCAAATATCTATTTCTACTTCCCTTACTTTTCCATCATCCCATAAGACTATTTTCTGTTTGGGTTCTATGCCTCTTTTCTACTTTCCCATTTTATAATCTTCATGTTTTACTACTGCGAGTAATATGTTTAGCTGGCATATGCCAGTATACGATTTCTAGCCAAGGTGATCGTATACTCCTTTTTTGTTCTTCTTATAAATGTAAAATTCTGCTAGTTTTCTTTTCCTATGAGTTTGATTTGATCTGCTGCATTGTTGTACAATTTATTGTCACTTGTTTATAGATTACTTTTGTTCATTTATTATTTTTCTGTACAGTTTACAATGATTGCTGTCATTTTTGTTTTTTTTTTGTTTATACTCCCAGCATAAACCTCAAAATGGTAAAGTAGGGTTAGTTTTCTGCAATGGTTAACAATAAAAAAAAAAAAAAAATCAAAATAACAGTGCCTTATCATACATTGTATATTCTGTATTTAGGGTCATGATGACAGCTCACGGAACAGGTAATGCCTCAGTGAAGAAAGTGTCACACTTCTTTGAATGGTAGTGCTGCAATATGTTCTGAGTAATCTTTTTAATGGAATAAATGAGTTACTTGTGGATTTTCATATCTTTTGACTTTTTTAATATGCTTTTCGTTCCATTCCTAAAAATCATCAGTCATACTCTGTCAATCCTGACCCAATTCAACCCCACCCCCATTTACTGGGTAGCCCTCACATGAGGGTGAGAGTGTACAGGTAACCACAGAAGTTATTTGTGCCCTCATTGGCACCCTTTTAGTGAGGGGATTTGTACTGATACCCTAACTCACCCCTGGTAACTGATGTGAGCACTTGTTTGACTTCACGGTATCTCACACTCTTAACTCATGTTTGCATACTTCCACATATTGTGAGAACTAACATCACCAGGTGGGATTGCCAAGCTCACATCCTCAGTCCTGGCCATTTTAATTTAGTCCTGGCCACCACTTGCATGTTGGTGAGTGACTGAGCACAACCAACTCCCCCTTCCCTCTGGGGAACAAGCCAGTGTCAACTACTGACTACCATCCCCCCAGCTATTTCAATACCTGAGGCACTATTTGAACATGGGCTGCATGCCTGTAATCAATGTTTTATTGTCTCGCTGGCAAAGAACTGAGTACAACTTTGGACTTTTTTGCCATAGTATCACTGCAAAAATGTAACCTTTGAAGCTGTTCTTTTAATTTGTTTTATTTTTATTTTTTTAATTTTGTTTGCCTCCCAACCAACTGCTACTTTCTGGCTGCATTTCTGTACACTCCACCCACTTCCTTCAGGCACCCCCCATAGCTCCTTAAAATACTGTCCTGGATGTGTTCCTTTACCAGTGGCTGCGTTGACTTTTAAGGGAGTTGATTTTGCAGTATAGGTCCTAGAGCCAGGGAGTAAGGACTTTATGGGGCACAGTGAAACAGGTGCTGGGAGCCATTATCCTCTGGCAGTAGTCAGTCAGATTCACTGTCCTGGAAGAGAGACTTGCATTGATGTCAGTGCATACTTTACTTCAGCCTTACTGAAATGCTGTGCTGCTAGGCATATGGGTGTTTACCATAGGAAGCACAGGCAGTGGTTCTCCCAAAATCCTCCCCTGTTTTAGGAGAATTGTTCATGGGCTATTTCATGCTGTCTCCCTGACCAGTTCTACCAGTATTTCTCAACCTCAGGTCTTTGGCAGCACAGACCTGTTTCTGTGCCATCGGGCCAGCTGTGTTTTGTATGTGTTTTGAGGTAGTGTACATTATAGTTTGCATAAGGACAAAAATGCAAATATTCTTATTTGCCACATAGCTCCAAACTTATTCAAATGAAACATGCAGATTGCTTGAATGTGAAGCTCCATTTGTTTATGTTTTGAAGCTTTGTCTCTGCATTTTAATGTATTGGCACTGACATGGTTTGGTTCCTGGTATACTGATCATTTTTCATTTTGTATAGGTTCATAGGTTCATAGGTTCATACTAGGCTATCTGCCCGAGGGCATTTATAAGCCTAGCCCATAGTTTTGTGGCTTACGCCACCCCTTTAGTTTGGAGAAACTATGCCCATTATTTTGCTGTGCCTCTGTCGAGCAGTGACACTGAGGTAACCCCTGGGGTGTATCTGCGATCTCCCATCCATTGGTCAAGATTCCTCTTGAACAAGGCCAGCGAGGTGCTCTGCCTCACATAAACCGGGATTTTGTTCCACAGCATAGGGAGTCTTTGGGTGATGAATCTATCCCTCCAGCACGTCCTATTAATAACCGTGTCGAGGTTTAAGTCTCCGCCCTTGTGGCTCTGAGGGATCTAGATTTTTGAGATGAAGCATGTTCATCAAATCTGGGTTTGACATGGCCTTGTATGTCAGGCATAGGTCACCTCTGAGCAAGCGGTAAGCAACTGAATATAACTGGAGTTCTTTCAGTCGGGCAGCATAAGACAGATTTTTGAGACCCTTTATCCTTTGGTGAGGAACTTTGTGGCCTCTCCAGCTGCTGCAAGTGTCGGGTCAGATACATTCGAATGGGGCATTGTACTCGATCATTGGTCTGATGAGTGATGAGTATAGGGAAACTATGACTTCCCTTGATCTAGATGTGAATCCCTTCATGATAAGGTAGGCAATGTAGAAGGTCTTCCTAACTACTTTAGCAATATGAGTGTCGAATGAAAGGCTACTGTCAACCTGGGTTCCCAGGTCCCTAATAACTTCTTCTGTGTTCAGGGATTGCCACCTATATGGTAGCTAGGGTAACCTTATTTTTCCCGAAGGGTATGACTATGCATTTCTTGGCATTTAACTTTAGGCCATGGCTCTGGCACCAGTTATCCGTTTCTGTGAGACCCTTCTGAAGGATATCTGTGTCGGATGTGTTTTCAACTACGGCCCAGTTTGCAGTCATCTGCAAACTTTGTCAGCCATAACCCTCCTGTGTTTGCTTGTACTTCAGAAAAGTAGATGCCAAACAAGAGTGGGCCCAGGACTGAGCCCTGTGGGACACCACTTGTGACAGGCTTTGAGTCTGACATGGCGCCAGCAACTCTGACCCTGTGGGTTCTGTCACTCAGCCAGTTTGCAATCCATCTTGTAATGTATGGGTTTACATTTAAGTTGATGAGTTTTTCAATGATACCCGAGTGAGGTATTGTATCAAAGGCCTTCGCCAGGTCTAGGTAGGCTGTATGGACTGCCTTTCCTCGTCAATGGCCTTGGTGACTGTTTCGAAAAAGTCAACCAAGTTTAGAAGGCATGATCTGCCTTTGACAAAGCCAAACTGGGTTGGATCCAAAGTCTGCAAGTTCCCTATGTCTTTATTTATGAGATCCATTATGATCCTCTCCATGGCTTTGCAGATAAGGCTTGTCAAGCTAATGGGACGGTAATTTCCAGGGTCGGTGGAGGCACCGCCTTTGTGGAGTGGGACCACAGTCGCTGCGCCACTCCTGGAGTGCGTATCCGGAGGTGAGACTAAGATTAAACAGCTGTCCTAACTGTGGGTTTAATTCCTCATTGAGCTCATGGAGCACACAGCCGGGGACACCATCAGGTCCCATGGATGCTGTGTTCTTTGCCTTGGAGAGAGCAATTCTCACCTGGGCGTTAGAGATGTTTGGGGGGCTACAATCATTTGGTATAGATATCTCTCCTTTGGGGGGGGGAGAAGTTTGCACTGAACCTTTCAGCCAGTATGTTGGCAATGTCTGCAGGATCAGTAATCTTCACATCATTTTGAACTAATTCTGAGCATATCTGGGAGTTTCCTCCTAGGTTTCTAACATAGCTAAAGAATGCCTTATGGTTGTCTTTAGAGTCCTTAGCTATTTTTTTCTCAAAATTAGCTTTGGATGATTTTATGAGAGCTCTTAGCTTTTACTTATAGTGATCAGCGGTGTCTTACCTTTTAAGGATTTTGCTCTATCTTGTAGTAGCTTTCTCCTTTTGTTGTAGAGTTTGTTTATGGCTGGGGTCCACCAGACTGGACGCTTGCCTTTGGTACAAAGAGTCTTTGTTTTGCTTGGGATTGCCTGATCCATGCAGCCCTGCAGGTGCTGGTAGAAGGCATTTGTAAGTGATTCAGCGGTTTGAGTAATGTTAACCGCCGGTTCAGGGGCCTTAAAGGAGACCACACTAGTCTTTAGAAGTGTGAAGTCGGCTTTCGAGAAGTTCTTTACTGTGGTCTTTTTCATTTCGGTGGGCGGGATGAGGACCTCCAGCGAGATTAGTTTGTGATCAGATCTCACCAGTGAGGGTATACTTCGGCGTTGAACATTGTGCTCCCATGTTCGTGATGATGAGATCAAGTATGTTTTCTCCTCTTGTGGGGATGGTGACTAGTTGTTCCATGGCATTTGAGTTTATGAATTCCAGGAACTTTTGGGCTGCTAGAGTGTTTGGGCTTGAGTAGTGTTCCCAGTCTATATTAGGGTAGTTGAAGTCACCTAGTATGATGGTGTTCGGAGATACATTTATCCCCTCCAGTGTTTTCAGGAATGCCATATGAGGTTCCTGAGTTTGCGAGGGTGGCCTGTAACATGCTACAAATTGCAGAGCAGTCTTGCCTATGGTTAATTGCACCTGGATGGTTTCCGATGCATCGTGCGATGCCACCAATCTTGAGGTGTGGGTGTCCTTGATGAATATGGATACCCTCCTCCTTTCTTGGTATTGTCCAGGTTTTGGGGCGGAGCATGATATGAGGTAAAACCTGATAGTGCTGGGGTGCTCTCAGGAGCCTTGAACCAGGTTTCTGTCACAGCACAGACATCGATGTTCTCCATACTGAGAAGGGCCTCGAGTGCGTGCATCTTGAGGTTGAGACTTCTGGCATTGAGCAGCATTACCCTTAGTTTTTTTCTTTGTTTTGTTCTAGGGTGGTAGGTTTAGAATTTGAGCCTTGCCTAAAAAGGCACTATGGGGTGGCAAGAGCCTTTGCCAAAATCCGGAATCCCAGGGTGACAAGTGCAAGCCATCCTCATGGGCAGCGTGGCTTGTCCAGCATGTCATCCCAGGCAGACAGACATTGGATCCCCTTTGAATGACACCAGAGTTTAAGCCAATTGTTAAAGCTGATCATCTTATCTCTGTATTGTGGCATCATTCTTGGTGAAGGTAGGATACTGCTCAAGGTCAGGGTCATACCTGCTTGGGCTACATAATCAGAGAGCTCCTCTATGTCTCTTTTCATGTAGTCCAAGGAGGTACGTCTCAGGTCGTTAACACCAGCGTGGACAATGATTGAGTCGTACTTGTACCTGCTGTTGAGAGACCTGAGTGCATGCGTTATGTGGCGGATTCTAGCACCCGACAGACAGCTTACTGTGACCTTCTCCTTACTCAGTCTGGTGAGCGGGACGTCAGTGTGTCTGACTATGGAGTCACCAATGACTAGTGTGTCTGGCATTGTGTTTGGCCTTAAGGGCTGTGACTGCTTGACACTCTGACTGTGTGGTCTATGTGTTGCAGGTGTTGTGTTCTGAGGTGGTAGTTGTTTGGGTGTCTGCTTTGGTGGCCTCTGCTGTTTTGGTAGATTTTTGATCAGAGCCTCCGAGTATGTCTTTGTGTGTTTATGTGTATGATTTGAGGTTGTGATGGTATTATGTGAGACTGGGTCTTAGTGTGTGTGGTTACTTTCTCCTCCTGTCTGGTCATGCCAGTCCTATGTTGAGAGAGCTCAGCCTCCAGTTTGGCCGTATAGTTGCATCTCGCATGTATTTGTGTTTTGTGGGTGGAGGAGAGGGTTGTCTGTGTACATGAGGCAATTGTAACATTGCCTCAATATTCCCAGGTTCACCAGCTGAGAAGGAGAGGACATTAGCAACTGATCCCTCAACATGCTAGAAGGAATAGACAGAAAAACTTAAGAAAAGGTTCTGGGGGATGTGGGTGACCGAGAAATGGGGTTTGCTTTTTTGGGGTACTTTCTATAGCAAGAGTGCTGTATCGAGGTGATAAGTACTGTAGGAGCAAGTGCTTCGCTATACAGATAGAGAATAGTCTACTTGGGAGTCAAGTAGAGATAATTTATAGTTGTAGGATACACTAAATAGGACAGTAGTATACTTTGAGGAAGGTAGTTTTAAGGAAAATTTGAAGAGTGGACTTTAGGTAGCCCTAATAGTTTAAATCTGATTAACCGGTGCTGCCCTAGTGTGCAACGGTAGCAGCTCAGCTAATCACAGCTAAAGCGCTAACGCGTGCTTTATAGCAGGGGCTGGAAAACAGGAAATGACCCAAAATGGCTGACGAATTACTAGTTGCTGCTTCTAACCACTCCTCTGAGGACAAACAAGCAGCTCAGTACTCCCCACTCCCACTGGTGAGTAAAGAAACTACCTCTGGCCAAACAAGAAAATGGAGGAACACAGAAACCAAATACAAAGCCCAGGGATCAGCAAAATCTGATCACTGGAACAACTAGCTAGGAAAGTTTAGGAAAGGAGAAATATTTTTTGTTTTTTTTTTGCAAACAGAGAAAAAAATGCAGTAAATGCTTTGTTTTCGACTAAATTGCTATCAAAGGCTGGTACACTTGAGTGTATTAGCCTGTTTGTTACTTTTAAGCAATACTTTAGCCCACAAGTGCAATCAACAATATAAGCTCACAAAAACAGGAAAATAAGGTAATAAAACAGTAATATAGGCACAAACAGTAGTCGAAAAGCTCAAAAGATCAAAAAATGCAAACTAAAAAGTTTAAAAATACTTATGATCAAGAAAGTTGCTTTTTCTGCTCTCTGCTGGCTTAGGAACTCTGCAGGGGACCACGAGGAGCTATGTCTAGTTCTCCAATGCCAGAAAAGCCTGCCAAAGCGTGCTTTATAGCAGGGGGCTGGAAAAAACAGGAAATGACCCAAAATGGCCGACGAATTACTAGTTGCTGCTTCTAACCACTCCTCTGAGGACAAACAAGCAGCTCAGTGCTCCCCACTCCCACTGGTGAGTAAATAAACTACCTCTGGCCAAACAAGAAAATGGAGGAACACAGAAACCAAATACAAAGCCCAGGGATCAGCAAAATCTGATCACTGGAACAACTAGCTAGGAAAGTTTAGGAAAGGAGAAATATTTTTTTGTTTTTTTTTTTTGCAAACAGACAGAAAAAAATGCAGTAAATGCTTTGTTTTCGACTAAATTGCTATCAAAGGCTGGTACACTTGAGTGTATTAGCCTGTTTGTTACTTTTAAGCAATACTTTAGCCCACAAGTGCAATCAACAATATAAGCTCACAAAAACAGGAAAATAAGGTAATAAAACAGTAATATAGGCACAAACAGTAGTCGAAAAGCTCAAAAGATCGAAAAATGCAAACTAAAAAGCTTAAAAATACTTATGATCAAGAAAGTTGCTTTTTCTGCTCTCTGCTGGCTTAGGCACTCTGCAGGGGACGACGAGGAGGTATGCCTAGTTCTCTAATGCCAGAAAAGCCTGCCAAAGCGTGCTTTATAGCAGGGGGCTGGAAAAAACAGGAAATGACCCAAAATGGCCGACAAATTACTAGTTGCTGCTTCTAACCACTCCTCTGAGGACAAACAAGCAGCTCAGTACTCCCCACTCCCACTGGTGAGTAAAGAAACTACCTCTGGCCACACAAGAAAATGGAGGAACACAGAAACCAAATACAAAGCCCAGGGATCAGCAAAATCTGATCACTGGAACAACTAGCTAGGAAAATTTAGGAAAGGAGAAATATTTTTTTGTTTTTTTTGGTTTTTTTTGCAAACAGACAGACAAAAATGCAGTAAATGCTTTGATGTTAAGTTGTCAATCTCGCCTTCATTCTTGCTGGATGGGTTCGGAGCCGATCCTCGGCTCCGACTGCTTTAGCTCGAGAACTCCTTTTACCAGCTCGAGGCAACCCTATATCCCATGATGCAAGGCGGAACTACCTCAGATCTCGTTTGTCGCTTAGCGAAAGAGGTCTCCTTTGCCAGCTGAGGTAAGATTTTTCTTGTTAAAGAAGAAAAAGTTCAGTTAGGGGTTTATTTTTTCCCTTTAGTGTTAGATTAGCCTGTACTTAGTTACAGCCCACCCTATTCCCTTCCTTTTAAACTTTTATAATAGTTTTCAGTTTAAAGTTTTAGTCAGGCCTAGTTTCCCAAGTTATTCCCTTCCTGTGTGTCTGTGTAGGGATTAATTGGTGTGTTTGTTGGGACTGTTTGTGTTTCCCTTCTAGGATGTCAAAAGAAGGCAAGGTCTCAGGCTTCAAGAAGTGTGACCAGTGCTGTCAGAAAATGTCTCTGACAGACGGTCACACTTCTTGTGTTTATTGCCTGGGGCCTTTGCACCTGCAGGACTCCTGTGCGTTGTGTCATGCTTTTAGCCAGAGAGTCCTGCAGGAAAGGAGGAACAAATTAATCCTCCGAGGTTTACTTAAACCTGAAGGTTCTCCTCCTAGTCAGGGGCAGGAAAACCTCTTAAGCCACCGAAGGTTCAGGCTACAGTGTCCAAGCCTCCTCCGGTGGCTCCGGCTCCGTCGGAGCCGATATCGGCTCCGGCTGGAGTCGACACTTCTTCTGTTAGAGTAGTGGGTTCGGTGCCGACTGGCTCCGATACCCTGACTACTGTGGCCTTGTCGGCTCCGGCTGGAGCCGACACTTTATCAGCATCGGGAGATATCCTCGGCTCCATCTGGTTCAAGGGACTTCGCTCCGATGGCTTCGACCTGTAAGAGATCCGGTCCCTTCGATACTAAGTATTCACTGCTCGGGGTCTCCTCTTTGTCGGAGTGGAGCCATCGGAGCCGATCTTGAGATCTTCCAGGCTGTCTGACCACGATTTGGAGAGGGTGGTAAGCAGGCTGTTGAAGTCTCAGGCACTGGCCCAAATGCTCCATAGCCCGTCTCAACAGACTTGCTATAGCCCGATTCTTGAGATTCCTCCTCCGACTCCACACCAGAGTTCGGGCCGGAGCTTCTTGGGACAGCGACTGTTTGATGCCGGAGCCGATACATCCTTCGCTCCGTCGGCTCCGATCTCCTCCTTGAGACCTTCCTTGGAGGGGTCCGGTCGTCGGGTTTCCACTGTCGGCTCCGAGGAGGCTAGTGGCATTGGACCCTTGTCCGACCCCGCTCTCCCTCTCGGGGCTTCGGCTTTGGTAAGCTCGGCGCCGACATCGGCCTTGGAGCCTTCTCTCTCCTTGGAGCCGACCATTCCTGTTTCTTGAGCGGTGTGTTCCGGTCTCCGGGAGAGGAGCCTTTGAGGTGATGAGGAGTGTCCTGGCCTCTGAGCCTGGTCAATGGTCTATCCCTCTAGCTCCTCCCTCATCAGTGCCTGCAGATGCCTCTTGCCAGCCTCTTGCTCTCAGGCCCAGGGATCCATCGCCCCAGGTTTCCCCACTGGGAATTTCCTCCTCTTCCGAGGTTTCTCCTGATCCTGCAGGGGAACCCCTCGGAAGAGGCGTAAGAGGAAACACACAGACTCCCCTGAGTCTACTACATCTGATACCGACTTAGATGAGTCGGAGGGTTCCCCACGGTCCCCCTCTGAGGATGTCTCCTTTTCAGACATCCTTGAGCTCCTCAAACAGAGGGGGAATTGGCCCTCCATTGACCCCTCCGAGGATGAGTCGGTATACCTGGAGGCTTTGGATCCCGACCCTCCACCTCCTGGGTGTCTCCGCCTTCGACCCACTCATGCAGGTAGTGGCTCGGAAGGCGTGGCTCCAGATTCTGTGGAACCTGTCCCCAGGAGACCATCCAAGTTCATCACGGCCCCTTCGGATAAACAGTTCCTGTCCAAAGGTGTCTCTGTGGATGCTATGGTGGTGGCGGCGGCCACTAAGAAGGAACTGGCGGATCCTTCAGTGCCTGTCCATCCTCCTAATAAGGATTCTAGGACCATGGACAGGTATGGAAAGCGGATGTTTTCTTCAGCGACCTTTGCTATGCGTTCGCTGAATTACCTTTGTCACTTTACCAGGCTTCAACGAGATATTCTCAAGGAACTGGGAGAAGTTGTCCAGGATCCTTCTGCTGCTGGGGCTCAGGAAAGATGGCCTCACAGCTTGCTATCCTGAATTCCATATCTAACTCCTCCATGCGGCTCATATCTTATGCGGCCGATGGAGCGAGCAGGGCCGCAGGCACAGGGGTTGCTCTTAGACGCCAAGCCTGGATGCGGCTGTGTAATTTTGCGGACCCCTTTAAGGCGTCCTTCACCAACACCCTTTGACGGTTCGGCTTTGTTCGGACCTCAGGTGAAGGATACTTTGACCAGATGTGAGCAGGACGGTAAAACTCTTTCTGCCGTTGGAGTCCAGTTTTCCACTCCTTCTAGACCATATCCCAAGGGTCAGAAGTGGGGGAAGATGGGGTTCCGTAAAGCCCAAGGAGCTACACCGGACACACGTGGTCAGTTTACCCCCAGAGGCAGAGGGGTAACAATAATAGACGCCCTAGAGGCAGGGGTCCTCAGAACCAGGGCAACAGGGAGACTCTTCCTGAGAAGCCCTTTCAGCATCCCTGAGGTGTTGCCCGACTGTCCACCCTTGGAGGCAGTCGGGGAAGAATTTCGCTGTACCCAGTAGCCTGGCAATCCCTATCCCAAGAGAAGTGGGTACAGTCGATCATATCCGAGGGTTACAAAATCCCCTTCGAAAGATTTCCCATACCTCTACAATCCCTTCCAGACATCTCACCCAGTCAAAGGGATTTGGCAAGACAGGAAGTTTCAAAACTCCTGGAAAAAGAGCCATCCAGACAGTGCGGAAGACCAAGTAGGATCCGGCTTCTACTCAAGATTCTTTTGGTCCCCAAAAGGACGGAGATTGGAGACCAATACTAGACCTAAGCAGACTAAACAAGTCTGTCAAAAGGCAAGATTCGGATGGTCACGCTGCAATCCATTCTGCCCTTTCTGGGCAAGGACAACTGGATGTGCTCTATAGACCTTCAAGATGCACTATCACATAAAGATTCACAGACGCTCCAGAAGGTTTCTCCGCTTTCGCTGGGAGCCAGTCATTACCAATTCAGGGCACTGCCCTTTGGCCTCACTTCAGCCCCCAGAGTGTTCACCAAATGCATGGCAGTGGTCACAGCTCACCTGAGACGTCGAGGATTCCAGGTGTTTCCTTATTTGGACGACTGGCTCCTCTCCGCCACCTCCAAGCATCAGCTTCTTCGGTCCAGAGACTACACCCTACAGCTTTGCAAGAGACTAGGAATTTCGGTAAATTTCGAAAAATCTTCTCTGCTGCCTTGCCAATCTATCACCTTTATAGGCGCAGAGTTAAATACCGTCAAAATGTTAGCCAGGCTAACAGATCAAAGGATTCTGGACATCCAGAAATTTGTTCAGTTTCTGTTACTAAGCAACAAGATCAAAGCCAGGTTTGTCTTGAAAGTTCTAGGCCTAATGGCTGCGGCCATTGTTCTTCTTCCACTGGCTCGCTTCCACATGCGTCTCCTGCAGTGGATGTTATTCACGCAGTGGTCGTACCACGATCTGCCCATGAGACATGAAATCTTGGTAACACAGTCGTGCAGGGCTCATCTACGATGGTGGATATCTTCCCCTCTTCTTCATCAGGGCCGACCCTTTGTCCCCCCTCCTCCAGTTGCCACAGCCACCAGGGATGCCTCTCTGATGGGGTGGGGGGGGGGCATTATCAGGGCAGGATGGTCCACGGGACGTGGCAACCCATAGAATCCCACCTGCACATAAATGTCCTGGAGATGAGAGCAGTGCTTTTAACGTTGCAAGCCCTCGCGGACTTTCTTCCCACAGGGACTATTGCAGTACAGACGGACAACATGTCCGTGGTCTGGTACATCAACAAACAGGGCGGAACCAGGTCCTATCCCTTATGTCGAGAAGCTCTCAGACTTTAGCAATGGGCGATCTCTTCTCAGCGGTTTCTGATAGCAACGCACATCCCCGGCAGGTCCAACCTATTGGCGGACAGGCTAAGCAGATCTATTCTGATGCCTCACGAGTGGTCTCTCAATCAATCTGTAGTGGATCAGATTTTTCTGAAGTGGGGCACCCTTGTTGCGATCTTTTGCTACCGCTCAAAACAGCGAGTGCCCAGATTACTCCACACTTTTTCCTCTTCCAGGCCAACCCTTGAGAGACTCTCTAACCCAGGATTGGCCTCGGGGACTTCTTTATGCTTTTCCTCCCTTTCCATTGATTCCACAAGTCATTCAGAAAGCCACCGTTTGAGAGCCAAATTGATCCTCATTGCTCCATATTGGCCTCGACAAATTTGGTTTCGTCTCTACATCATCATCTTCTGGTGCAGCCCTGGCATCTGGACCCAGTTCGGATCTTTTGATCCACCAGTCGGGTCAGCAGCACCGGGCCATTCATTCTCTCAACCTCACTGCTTGGTTGCTCCACTTCCTTCCCTAGCCAGGCTACCAATGATTTCTGACTCAGTCAGAGACATTTTAGTGTCTTCTTTAAAGTCGTCCACTAGAACTATTTATGCTAGCAAGTGGCGGTTTTTTGGGCAAACGCCAGAAATATTGATCCTTTTACCGCTCCTGTACATTCTGTTTTGGATTTCCTGGCGGAGGTTTTTCATTCAGGATCTTCGTCATCTACAGTCAAAGTACAACTGGCTGCTATTTCCAAGTATCATGTTGGCTTGCATGACAATAACATCATGTCTCATAGGTTATGCAAGGCCTTTTTAAGAGGAGTTTTTCTCCTAAAACCGCCTGTGAAACATCCTCCTCCGCAATGGGATCTAAACTTAATGTTGGCATCCCTAATTCTACCTCCTTTCGAACCGTCTGCTACGTGTTCTTTAAAGTTATTGACGTGGAAAACTATATTTTTGCTGGCTGTTACTTCTGCAAGAAGAGTTTCTGAGATTCAGGCCCTCTGTATTCGTTCTCCTTATCTGGTTTTTCATAAGGATAGGGTTTCGCTTAGAACTAACCCTTCCTTTCTTCCCAAGATTGTATCTCAAACCAATATAACCAATCTGTTGATCTACCAGTTTTCTTTCCTAACTATTCTGACAGAGCTGAACAGAAGCTGCATTTTTTGGATGTTCATTGTCAGCTCAGGTACTACTTGCATAGGACTAAACAAATTAG
This sequence comes from Protopterus annectens, assembly GCF_019279795.1. NCBI lineage: Eukaryota > Metazoa > Chordata > Ceratodontiformes > Protopteridae > Protopterus > Protopterus annectens. Next base: position 1,948,021,048 of record NC_056741.1, read on the forward strand.
AAAATCAGACCAATTGTTTGTCTCCTATGCAGAAAACAGGTTAGGTCTTCCAGTTTCTAAAGTGACCTTATCTAGATGGTTGACTTCCACCATTTCCTATGTGTACTCTCTAAGGGGCAAACAACTATCTTCTAAGCCAAAAGCACATTCGACCAGGAGTCTATCCACTTCTATAGCCTTTCAGGATAGACTTCCCATTGACACTATTTGTGCAGCAGCTACTTGGGCCACGCCTCATACCTTTGTGTCTCATTACAAGTTGGATTTGGCCTTCAGAGATAGGGCCAGTTTTGGTTCCACAGTTCTCAAGAGTCTGTTCCATTGAGCCACCGGGATACAGGTGCTAGGGACGCGGTCCCATCCAGCAAGAATGAAGGCGAGATTGACAACTTAACATTTAGAAGTTATGTACCTACCATAACGTTCCATGTTAGTTGCCTTCTCTCGCCTTCTTTCTTGCGTCCCTCCTTCCCCCTGGCCTGGACAGATCTTGGAGAGTTCCTATTAGATTGCTTCCTCTGGAGCATTGTTATGAGGACTTCTTTTAGGAACCATGGTTCCTAATTATGTTAGGATAGTCTTTAGCAGGGTCAGTTAGCTGCCAAACGAGATCTGAGGTAGTTCCGCCTTGCATCATGGGATATAGGGTTGCCTCAAGCTGGTAAAAGGAGTTCTCGAGCTAAAGCAAGTGCGAGTCGGGCGAGGATCGGCTCCGAACCCATCCAGCAAGAAAGAAGGCGAGAGAAGACAACTAACATGGAACGTTATGGTAGGTACATAACTTCTAATTTTCGACTAAATTGCTATCAAAGGCTGGTACACTTGAGTGTATTAGCCTGTTTGTTACTTTTAAGCAATACTTTAGCCCACAAGTGCAATCAACAATATAAGCTCACAAAAACAGGAAAATAAGGTAATAAAACAGTAATATAGGCACAAACAGTAGTCGAAAAGCTCAAAAGATCAAAAAATGCAAACTAAAAGGTTTAAAAAATACTTATGATCAAGAAAGTTGCTTTTTCTGCTCTCTGCTGGCTTAGGAACTCTGCAGGGGACCACGAGGAGCTATGTCTAGTTCTCCAATGCCAGAAAAGCCTGCCAAAGCGTGCTTTATAGCAGGGGGCTGGAAAAAACAGGAAATGACCCAAAATGGCCGACAAATTACTAGTTGCTGCTTCTAACCACTCCTCTGAGGACAAACAAGCAGCTCAGTACTCCCCACTCCCACTGGTGAGTAAAGAAACTACCTCTGGCCACACAAGAAAATGGAGGAACACAGAAACCAAATACAAAGCCCAGGGATCAGCAAAATCTGATCACTGGAACAACTAGCTAGGAAAGTTTAGGAAAGGAGAAATATTTTTGTTTTTTGTTTTGGCAACAGACAGAGAAAAATGCAGTAAATGCTTTGTTTTCGACTAAATTGCTATCAAAGGCTGGTACACTTGAGTGTATTAGCCTGTTTGTTACTTTTAAGCAATACTTTAGCCCACAAGTGCAATCAACAATATAAGCTCACAAAAACAGGAAAATAAGGTAATAAAACAGTAATATAGGCACAAACAGTAGTCAAAAAGCTCAAAAGATCGAAAAATGCAAACTAAAAAGCTTAAAAATACTTATGATCAAGAAAGTTGCTTTTTCTGCTCTCTGCTGGCTTAGGAACTCTGCAGGGGACCACGAGGAGCTATGCCTAGTTCTCCAATGCCAGAAAAGCCTGCCAAAGCGTGCTTTATAGCAGGGGGCTGGAAAAAACAGGAAATGACCCAAAATGGCCGACAAATTACTAGTTGCTGCTTCTAACCACTCCTCTGAGGACAAACAAGCAGCTCAGTACTCCCCACTCCCACTGGTGAGTAAAGAAACTACCTCTGGCCACACAAGAAAATGGAGGAACACAGAAACCAAATACAAAGCCCAGGGATCAGCAAAATCTGATCACTGGAACAACTAGCTAGGAAAGTTTAGGAAAGGAGAAATTTTTTTGTTTTTTTTTTGCAAACAGACAGAAAAAATGCAGTAAATGCTTTGTTTTCGACTAAATTGCTATCAAAGGCTGGTACACTTGAGTGTATTAGCCTGTTTGTTACTTTTAAGCAATACTTTAGCCCACAAGTGCAATCAACAATATAAGCTCACAAAAACAGGAAAATAAGGTAATAAAACAGTAATATAGGCACAAACAGTAGTCGAAAAGCTCAAAAGATCGAAAAATGCAAACTAAAAAGTTTAAAAAATACTTATGATCATGAAAGTTGCTTTTTCTGCTCTCTGCTGGCTTAGGAACTCTGCAGGGGACCACAAGGAGCTATGCCTAGTTCTCCCTTTTGACTCATTTTTCTCTAAGTCCATCCTACCTAGCTTAGTACCCTATATCATTTTGTGGGGGGTCTGCTCTTTGATGAAGAGAGCACATTTCAGTGCTTTCATTGTTTCTGGATGGGGGTGGGTGGATGAGTCATATGTGGCCATATGTTTTTTTCTGTATTCTTGTGGGTTGGGTGGAGAATGCAGTGTAAACTGTGCTCTTCTTTTAGTCACTGTGCATGCAGGCTTCCTTGTTTGGATCTGCTGTAGTGTGTATTCAGTGCTTTCTATATTCCTGGGAATCATTCTGTTGCAGGAATTTCTTTACATCTCCAATGAGCTTGACGAGAAGACATTGACCACTCCCCCCAAACTTCCCTGCCAGCTCCAAACACTCCTGGACCCACTACTTAAACCAACTCAAACTCAAATCCAGGATGGTGATGTGACAGTCAAGGCTCCATCTTTCTATGTTGTGCAACCAGAATTTACATTAACATTTTGAGAAATTGTAAAATGCTGTGTTTTTTCATAAGTATCTGAGAGGAGCTGAGAATTCCAAAGCAGTACAGGTTCCAAGTTGTAGTCTAGGATAATTACAGGATGTTGGCTGGTTGCACATAGTTTAATGGTAGCATAGCATATGGATAAGTTTTGTTTTGCCAACAAGTGAAAGTAGGTTGGAACTTGTTGCACATTAATGTTTGCTGATATATCACAGAAGGAAATGGGGTGCCTAATGTTGAAAAGTATTTGCATCATATGGTAGTAGCCAATCAATGAAATATAATGTGAAAAAGTCCAATGTGCTTACTGAGGCTGTTTGAAATGTGAGCACGTTTTGCTTATTTTCTGTAGCACACTGATGTTTCAGACGTATGTCAGCCAGTTCATTCTGGTCATGATGGTAACTGCGACTGAATTGTAGTAGAGCAGTTCAGCTGGAGTGCGACCATTGACGTGGCAACACATTGGCCATCTTCTGCTAGAGAAGTCCAATGACTGACTGTTCAAATTATGTAGTTTGTGATGGTAAGATCATTTAAAAGCACCATCTGTTGTAGTCATTGTAGGTGTGATACCTTCATTAGGTTAAGGTTTTAAGTTATTTACCTTTTTGAGTAGATTTGTAAGTTTTGTGGGTTGGTAAACATGTTTTGAAATGTTTGTTGTTTTTCAAAAGTTGAATTTAAAAGGAATGCTATTAATATCATCTGTATAGTCTCAAAATTCTTTAAGTCTCCCTGAAATACTGGTTGGGATTATAAGACATACTCTGCTCTGCAGTTGAAGTCCTGCTCCTGCACAATGAGGAATCAGATATGAGGTTTGCTGGGGTATCCTTTAGAATGTAGCATGGAGGCGGAGTTTCACAAGTAGACAACATACTTAAACCAGATTGAGAAGCCTGAGGCTGAGGAATTGCAAATATATGGAGCTGTAATAAATGATATGGGAGGGCAAAGTACAGAGCCATCGGTAAGGTCCCTTCTAGGATCTGGTGCTGCACCTTTCCTAAGTAGGTCCTCATGTCATGTACCCTCATGCTGTAAGGAACACCCCCCCCCCCAAAAAAAAAAAGAAGAAAAAAGGTCACTTCTGTGATTTGGTGAACCTTCCTTTTAGGAGTATCAGTTCCAGTTTGTTTATGTGTGGGGGAAAAATAGAAATGAATCTGCCAATTGTGTCTCCTAACACATTACGCTGTAGGTAACTGTCTCCTTTACCCCTCATTAGCTGCACTTTTCGCAAATCATATGCATGTATAACACTGAATTCTGTAGAGGAGTCATATATGAATGTGGGCTGATTTGTATTTGTCCAACATGTGCTACCTCTACAGAACTAGATCTGTGACAATAAAACATATCCTGGGAAACAATAATATGCATAGCTTAAGAACAGAAACACCTAGAATATAACATAGCAAAGCTGGTAGAAATATGAAAGGTGGGGTGTTACTAGTAGTGAAGATAAGCATATGACTAACATCATGTTCACGCATACACTAAATTAAAGCATGTACCAGCTCTACTCATGTTATTCATGTCATCATTGTCTGTCCCAGAGACTTTTCCTCCTTTTGAACAGGTTTCCCATTCATATGAAGCTGAGTTTATTTGTTATCCAGTTTAAGCGCAACATGACCCAGTGGATGTGTAATAGGAAATTTACACTGGGCCTGATACTCATGTCCTTTATGGACAGAGGTAAATGCCTGGCCCCCAAAGTCCTGTTTGGATACAGGACATCGTTATTTCTTTGGGAAAACTTGGCTAGGCTTAGAAAGGCCTCCTGGGTCATTAGTCTAGTAACAGTCTATGAATCTATTCATACCTTACAGTTGTATGTATGTAGATGCCCTTCTACAGTATCTGTAGTTAAGTAGGTCCATCCCAGCATCCATTGATACCTTACATATGTAGCAAATCATAAGTAATATAGTTAATCTGCAACTACTACTTTGGTAGGAGTGCATCATGTAAATTAGTGCTTATACACTGGCATGAGTACAAGTTATCATCCATTTACACACAGGTTGTGACTAGCACGGGTATGAACTGAGTTGCCTCATTAAACAGTTCGCAAACATTTAGTTCACATGAGCCTCATTAAGTGTGAGTGGAACAACTCATCCAAAAAATGGATAGGAAATCAACTGACACCCATGTTTGCCTAGCGTATGCTTTCACCTGTACTGCCCACAGGTAACATGATATTGTACACTCTGTCCTTTGTCTCCTGAACAAATTGTGATAGCAAACCAATGGGCCACTTTCCCACTTGTGTTTTTTGTTGTGACGCCTGATGCACAGTGTGACTTGACCATCTATTATACATCATAGCCTGTGCAGGTTTCAGACTTGTGACTACTGTGCTATGTCCATCAGTATTATCTGTGTGGCTCTGCCATGTGTGCATTCACTGTACATAGGGGTGTACCAGACATTGCTGATTTTCATGTGGCACCCATGGATGGAGTATGGCCATGTCCCCTCTCCTCCTGGTCGCTGCTGCTCTCACTCTTATCATTTGCCAAAGGTTGCTGAGGTGGTGCGGGGTGAGACTGAGTGCATGCACACAGTCTGGGTGGTCTGTCTCCTAACAGTCATGCTGTGCAGTGTGGCACATGAACTGTTGCTGATTTATGCTCGTCACCTGTCAAAGCACCTTCAGTATATTTTGAGAAGCTGAAAAACATGTTACACAATAACGTTAAGTCTGGTTATGGAGAACATTACAACAGTATTCAGCTAATGTATGTGAATGCTGCACAGGTTTCATTACCTCAAAGAGGAATCTTGCATCATCTGCAGTACATATATTTTTCTTTGCTTTCTTTTTGTGTCACTGCATATTAGCTAAAGTAGAATCAGCTATATATTAATTGGCACTGTGAGGTCCCTCTAGAAAATCAGCTTACTGAATGTGATGGTGGAGATCAGATACATGCCATATACGCGCATCATCCTTACACAACGTTTCATGTAGCTTCTAATTAGAGTGGCTTGTTTCTGAATCACATCCTATATATTTATCCTAATAGTGTTCCTTGATAATTACTGTAGATAATGTAAATACTGTAGCAGTATATAACATATTTTATCTGTATTTTGTAAGTATCAGCACTAATTTAGCTGTACTTTGTAAACGCAATCAGAAATGTATCAACAGTCTATCAATGTCAGCAGGGGGACATAATTATACATGCCGCATACCCCACCACAATAAACACTACAATTAATATAAAGAATACAGTGAAAGACAAGATGAAAACAAGATGATTAACAAAACTATTTCAATTAATTATTAAAATACAAATCAGTATAAGTTATAACAAACACTAAAGCAGTTTTAAGCAAAGCAATATAAAAGTACAGAAACCTTTATTGCAATATCCCTATGCCAAAAATGGAGTCAAACCTAATCATTAAACTATAAATAAAGCTCAGAATAGTAGTGTAAAAAAAATCTAAAAAAAAATACATTTAAACATCTTAAACATATGAAACATAGAAAATACTTGCCTAATTTCCATAGGAATTAACAAAATTGGCCACTAAATCAGTTAGAAGTGAAGTCATCCCTCCCACAGCACAAATAACTGTCACACTTTTAAAAAAAAAAAAAAAGTTTAAAATAACTTAAAAGGAAGTCCCACTCCCATAATGAAAGAACTGCAAGCCAAATCAAAAATTTAAATCATGAACCTGGAACAACAGAAAATACAGTGCATTTTTTTTAATAAATATTATGCATAAAACTTAAAGAGTTTATGATTAATATGCAAATTTTATGTGATTGATATTCTGTAGTGTGATCATGTAAGGCTGCAATATTTGAAACTGACGCAAATGTGAAACTAAAAATTAAGGGAAAAAGTGTTTTTGTACAGATGGCACCCCCCATGTCTGCTATATATATATATATATATATATATATATATATATATATATATATATAAATATATGTATATATGCATGTATTAAAATCTCAACGTCAGAATGTACGCATATGAATAATTTGAACTACAGATGTTCAAATAGTTCATATGAGTACATTTTGAATGTTCGAACATTTATATTAGTGAATGTCCTGTGCATTTGCTAATATAAATTTGAAGGGATGTACAGAGATCGTGGTACAATGTGGTTAGGGAAATGCATCCCTTTCCTTACTGTAGTGCGATCTCAGAGTTGGAATTTATAGTTGTGGGCATGTGGGGGTGCAGGGGGACTTGCCCCCCAGCAAAAACAGGATACTATTTGTAGGAGTTAGGGATTTATGGCCAGGGTGGCATTGTCGATAATTGGCGTAAAATGTCGAATTCGACTTTTTCGGCAGTTACTCCAGATTTTCACCTTTCTGAAGAGTTGAAAATGTGCAGATTCGAGAATACATCTTGACATTTAATTATGGCATTTTTTTTTTAATCTCGTAATTTTAATAGTAGACCTATACGTAAATATATATATATATATATATATAAAATATATATATATATATATATATATATATATATATATATCTATATATAAAATATAATATATATATATATATATATATATATATATATATATATATATACATATAAGTTCAACATCACTGCATCTTTGGAATAGGAGAAATCCCAAAGATACAGCACTCTTAGTTTTTAATTACATAACCCAGAAATTGTACATGTATTAATTGCACAATACAGTTTTGTTCAGTAATATATCACATTTAAGTTTGGTATCCTCTTAAAAACATGATGAATATACACAGCATTCCTACTGATCATTTCTCCTAAACATTTAGACCAAACAAGGCTGAAACCAGTACAATAAAAATAATTAAAGTATCTCCTCAAAATAAAAAGCAGAAAACTTTAGAGTATTGTTTTGTGGAGTCCTTTGTATTCTGGCTGCATTAATGAAGCACCCAAATGGGAATTCTAAAGGTAACAAATACCACTCCAGGTTTCAAATCATATCTCAGCCACCCCTCCCAGAACTTCACTCCAAGACCAGCATCTGCACTCACATATACCAGTCAAAAACCTACTTGAAATTTAATAAAAGAAAAAAGAAAAATCCCAATAACTAATTAAAAAATTACCTAACAACCCACTCCCATGTCTCACCTCATCTAACAGTGAAAACCTAAGTTAAGAGAAGCAGAAAAAAAAGACACAGAATCACACTCCAACCAGTAAGAAACCATCCAACTGACTAGTCAGAAGAATAAACCCTCATGACATCTAACCAGTAAAAAGAGCAATGTGTATAGATGTTCACAGCTGAAAGTGCATATTAAAGCATTACGCAGTTCACAGACATGTAACTCGTTTGCACGGGTTAGCCTGCAAATGACAAAATAGCCATAATATATACTTAAAAATAAGTTTGTCTACACCACACATCCAGAATGTGAATTCATAAAATCTGCCATGCATGTACCAGGATGTCTGTGTTCAGCTATCTGAGTCCGAACAATAACATAACTCCATATGCAGTAACTAAAATTTATGGATCAAATACCATGCAACAGATCAGATATGGAAGAAAATATGGCAGTAGCTGCCACTGGACAGGTCACACATTGTCAAAACATTAGATGATGCATCAGACTAAAAATATTGTACACATCTCTTTCCCAGTAAGGGCAGTTAGACCATTTCTTAATGAGTGCACAATGTAGATATCTTGTGTAATTTGTTTCAAGGGATAGAGGTATATAGAGCCCTATTAGGGGACAGAAAATACACCTAATAGCCCTGGAGACATGAATAATCTGTACTAACCACTGGAATTTTCTAGATACCAACTAATACTAGTCTCACTTTGCAGGTATCTTGCAGTTGAATCCTGCATTAGCCATTTGGGCATCGTCTGTCTCATGTAGGGACTTAAACCTGGATGATAATGTCTGAGGCTGTTTGGATATTGATGATATGCGGAGTCCATATAGTCTGACACCTGGCAAGTATATGTGGCACTGTAGATGGCACTTATATTGGGATCCATAAACCTGGCACTGATGATGCACCTGCATGTATAAATGACATGGGTACTACTCTATAAGTTATCATGTGGTGTGTGACCATAAGAATAATATAATAGATGTTTGTGCATGCAGTCCTGGTGGAAGCCATACTACCATTGTGTGGCACTCTAGTGCCTTAAATGAAGTTTTTAAAAATGGGCAATCCCTCTGGTTGTCTCCTTGATTATGCTGGATACCCCCTGAAATCACAACCATCCAGTTGCTGAAAACATTATTGTAGATGTCAGATAATTTGGCACACTGTGTGGGCTGTAGTATCACAGAAGGCTTGTCTATACACATAAAATGAGATTCTGATACCTAACTAGGTCTGGAGGAACAATGCAGTACTCCCCTGGCCAATGCCTGTCAGGTCTTTATTGCTTGTTGTGTACAGCACAACCTGTTCTGCAATGCCATCTACCCAGTCCTCTACCTGATGATTCCTTCACATCCAGTGGCCCAACACATTGATGCTACATCACCATCAACAGTCATAAGGACCTGGTCAAAAACAGTGACAAAACTGTGCAAAGCAATTGTGTGGTGCAGTGATACAGCTAGTATTTGGGGAATATGTATATTAAGTCCTATATATCAAACATCATTGTAAGGTAATTACAAATTATATGAATAAACATCACTTTTGCAGACACAAACTGCAGGCAAATCCAATATGAACACCACAGAAACCTAAGGTCTCATGTAACTCCCATAACTCATAGCAGGATGCTGTGTACAACACAGTATTAGCCTGCTGTTCTATGGCCTGAGCCCTGCTGTGCCCACATTCTCTGGAGTAAAACCCTAGGCTGTATGAGGGGTCCATCCTTATGTTATCTTTTTGGAATTTTATCAGCAATAACTGTGCACAGTGTATGTGATGGGTAACCCCCAGTGGTGGATTCCCATAATAGTGTGCTGAGAGAGTCTGGTACATGCTGACTGGTGAAAAAGCCAGTGACAGAACCTGTAATGTCCCAGTATGATTTGGCTTCTAAAGGCTGTGAAACAGTTGTTGCTGCCATTACATCATAGGTAGACTAGCCCTATCAGCTCATGGACAGCTCTGTTCAAAGAATGACCTCCCCGGCACATTTTCTACAAGCATTACAATGATATAACTGTTGGACAGAAGAAGTATCATGGCATACCCTCTATGTGTTCTGCTCTTATACCTGTGCATGTTAGTCATGTACTAAATGATCCACTGAGCTACACAATTCATTCAATACTCCCACTTGTTAAGATCTGTGATTTTGTATTTCTGTGCTGTACAAGGTTTTCACTTGCAGCAACATCCACATCAGTTGCAACAAGACACTGTGTGGCAAGATCACAGCAGGTTCAGCTGTCATCTAAGAAACTGCTGACTGTATATCCTCTCTGAGCAACATGTTCAGATTCTGAGGATGAACCGCTGCACCTTATACTATGACCAGTAAGGGTCCCCCTGCTTGACCTGATATTAATAGCTACACTTGTCACAGAAAACCAATCCTTTACAGTACCTGCATATCTCCTCCTGCAGTTCTACTGGTGCAGTTCAGGGGGTGCTACTGCAGGAAGAGTAGGGAATCTCATTTCTGCAAGGAAAGAGTGATGGCCTGAGCTACTTATTTCTTGTCTCCATATTTGTGGCACCATGTATCCACATTGCTCACCAAACCCAGGCCACTGATGTTGCATGTGTATCCTGGTGTCACAGGTGTATTCCAGTGTTGCAGGTATACTCCCTTGTTGGTGCACCACTGAATGACTTTTTAATCTTTGTGCTCACCTATTCAGCATAATTTGTCTGCAACACTTTCTTACTTATGAAGAAGCCAAAATGCCAGTATGTTTTGCAATGAGCTAACAAAGTGCCTGGCTTGTTCCAGAATCCTGGGTTTGATTCCTATTAACTTAGGCTTACCATATGTCTGGTTTTCCCCAGACATGTCCTCTTTTTGTGCTCCTGTCCAGGCGTCTGGGCATTTTTTAAAACTTCTGCGATTTGTCCGGGTTTTACAATCTCAACTCAGAATTTGAATCTACGCATGCACGGAAGGTAGAAGAGCTCACGTGAGCAGCGAGACTGTGTTTGTGCGGGGACAAGCAGGACTGTATGTGTCAAGGAGGGAGGACCATTAACTTTAATTAAAAACTGCACAAACCTGAATATGTACCATAACCTCCCAGTTCCCTTCATCACTCCTTAAATGGATGTTGTACCTACTAGGACTCACATGGTTATAAAAAACAGAACTAATTAAAATCTCGTATGCACAGTCATAGCTGGATATTGTCTGTCTCTCCCTAACAGCTATAACTAGTCTTCCTTCACAAACATGGTTGTTATTTGTAGTTTGAAAAAAAAAAGAAGGTTGATTGCAAGCATAAAACTATGCAGTTAATCTCCTACAAACATGCATCAGGCAAACTGAATGCTTCATTGCCCTTGGATTTGCTATGCTAGTTAAAGAATCTTAAAGAAGGTAAGGTTCCCCTCTGGAAATGCAATAGATTTATTTTTGTATCAATCAGAACTGAAAAGTATTATTCAGAAAAACATACTAAGTCATAATGTGAAAGTGTTGAAATCAGTAATACATAATCATTTTACCCAATATCCATCAAAGCTCAATATGCTTTCCAGAACCCAAGATGACTAGACCTGGTCATAATCCTGAAAAGCTATCACAAAACTTGCTGACAACATCAGCACACACACACACACACACACACACACACACACACACACACACACACACACACACACACACACACACACAGATGATGGGCACTGTGTTGTTAAACTGTACTTTGCATACAGTAAAGCTATCAGCAGTGTGAACTGTCCTCTGCTTATTAATTAAAAAAAGGATCTGGTTCAAACTCATAGGCCTGTCTTCAAGATTATCTAACCCAGAGAACTGCATCTACCAAATGTTTTTTGTAGACATGTGAGATAAATGGAAATATCCCTCTTTCTTATATTTGTCTGCTAATCCTCATTGTAGAACATCACAGAATAACATTTGTCAGCTGGTTAAGATCATGTTGCAGTCTTTATCTTATCTCCCATTAAACAGTGCGCCAAACGGCATTTATAGTAAGTATGATGAAAAGCTTCTTGTGCATGTGTGCATATACACAAACACACACACACACACACACACATATATATATATATATATATATATATATGTATACACATTTTTTTGGTTTTTATTTCTAATTATTGGGTATTATGGACCCGTGTTTTCCAGATGATCAAAACATTGTTGCTGTATGTTGATTTCCCATTAGACATCTCACAAAATGGCATTTGCAGTGAAAGCGAAGTAAAGCATTTCACTTGCAGGTATTTAGCTTTTACTGATTACTATCAGGTATCACAAAATAGTGCTTGTCAGATAATTTAGGCCATGTTGTTGTATCTTGCTTCTCCATAAAATGGTATACATTATAACATTTATGCTGTAGAAGTAACACAAGATCCTGATGCCAAGTGGATCTGTGTGTGGTTGCATTATTACAGTATCCCTTGTGGTAAAGTGTTTTGTGTTTGATAAAGCTGCACTACACAGTGTATTGTCTGGACAGTGCATTAATTCCAACATACAAAGAGCACCTTGTCCTTGACTTCCATTGGCCAAAGACTGCTTTACTTCAGCTGTTCAGCCATTCCACTGGCAAAAGACTGCATTACTTCAGCAGTACAGCCATTCCACTGGCCCAAGACTGCATTACATCAACTGCCCAGCCATTCCACTGGATATGGTATGGTACGTCTAATTTTCTGTACAGTTATTGTCAATTGAACATTACATAGCTCATCAATCATAGCTCTCAATCTCTTAGAGCAAGAAATCTGGATAAAGCCATAAATAATGGGTAGGGACACTTTTGAAATATTGTTCTTACAGACTTAGAAATTTGATAGAATAACAGGTTTTGCATTAGCATGAATTTTCTGAAGGTATGAAGTCTGAAACGAATGGTTGTCATTATTTTCTGACTTCAGTCCTCAATGATTTGCCCCAAATCCATAATTTTATGAGAAACAGGCCAAAAATATGAGGCAAAAATCTGGACATCCCAAAATCTGTACAGTTGAGAGGTATGTAGCTCATTCAGTTTCTGCCTTCACTAAAACCTAATTCCTCCTCCAAAATATTATTCTGCATGTACTGTTCAAACAATTCCCAATTTTTCTATGTCATTTGCTCCTACCCAGCAAGATCCCACCTCCAGTGCTTTTATCTCTGTTAGTATATTCACTACTTGTTATATAGTTGGTTTAGACTTTGACTTCCTTTTTCTAGTAATTGTTTTTTTTTTTTGGCAGTGAACAGAATTAAGCTCAGCAAGGCCTTATTATATCTAGGTAATTCAGATCTTGTATCACAGCTCAAAAAATAATTTCCTTAATTAAACAGCTACCATTATGTAAATATCACTTACCCATAAACAATCCCATTGAAGAAGTTAACACATGTAAGTACCCATCCCTATTGGTCCCTTGTCCATCATTCAGTGCATATACCAAATTCATGTTCTGTAAAGTTCTAGCCTAGCATTCAGTGCACACACCAAATTTCTAATGTCTAAGGCTCTAGCCTGGCATTCAGTGTACAAACCATATTCCTAATCTCTAAGGTTCTAGCCTAACATTCGGTGCACATACCAAATTCCTAATCTCTAAGGTTCTAGCTTAGCATTCAGTGTACACATCAAATTCCTAATCTCTAAGGTTCTAGCCTAGCATTCAGTGCACAAACCATATTTCTAATCTCTAAGGTTCTAGCCTAACATTCGGTGCACACACCAAATTCCTAACCTCTAAGGTTCTAGCGTAGCATTCAGTGCACACATCAAATTCCTATTCTCTAGGATTCCAGCCTAACATTCAGTGCACAAACTAAATTCTTAATCTCTAAGATTCTAGTCTAGCATTCAGTGCACACACCAAATTCCTAATCTCTAAGGTTCTAGTCTACCATTCAGTGCCGGGGCTTTTTTAACCCAAAGTCTTTTAAAATTTCGAAACATAACCAAACCCTCAAAATTATTTCTTTTCCATCCCTTGTAGAAATCCCCTAAAAAAATCTAATCCCTTTGGGGGAAAAATTTTTAAATTAATACATTTCTTTAAAATAAACAATCTTTGCTTCATATTTAAGTTTCTTACCAAATTTAGTATACACTCTTTTTAATATTTATTAATATTTTTAATGTTCTTGCGAACCTCTCATTCCGTTGTCAAAAAAATCATAGTCATCTTTATGTATAGCCATTATTATGTATAATTTTTTTTAAAAGTTGGGAGCTAAAAGGGGGAGAGTTGTTTGAACAATTTTTTAAAAGATGACTATGATTTTTTGACACGGAATGAGAGGTTGGGAAAATTACAACCATATAGATAATAATAGTATTAGTTTAAAAAGTGTATACTAAATTTGGTGAAAAAGCATATAAGAAAGGGTTGATTTAGATTAAAAAATGTATTGAATTTAAAAATTTACCCGGTATTAGTTTTTAAATTTGTGGGTATTTCTAACCCCGGATGGAAAAAAATTTTAAAAGTTTTTATTTTTTATGATTTTAGACTTATTTTAAAGGGGCCTTAAAAAAGTTCTTTGGGCCCCAAAAATTTTAAAAATAAAAATTGTTTTAAAGATTGTAAAAAAAAAGTTTTTTAAACAAAGAAAAGTAAAGGAAATGAAAATCTGGGGGAAAAGTTACAAGAAAATTTTTGGGGTTTTTAAAAAAAAAATGAAAAAAATTTTTAAAAACCCCCGGGAAAAAAATTTTTTTCCAGGAGGCTTGGGGGGAAAACCCAAAAATTTTTTTTGGCAAGGGTTTAAAAAAAAGAAACCATTAAAACACCAAAACCCCTGGCCCCCATGTGGAAAAGGGTTTTTTTTTAACCCGGGGGAAAAAAAAAATTTCCCCGGGGGTTAAAAACCCAAAGGTGGGAAAAAACAAGGGGAAATTAAAAAAACTTAGAAAATTAATTTCCACAAAAAAGGGGCCCCTTCCCGGGGAAAAACCAAATTTCCCGGCCCTCGTTCCAAAATTTCAAAATTTTAAGTTTAGAGACATTTTTACAAAGAATGAAGGGCACACAGTGACAACTTAATTTGGAGAAAAGCAACATTAAAAAAAAATCGGGGGAAAAAACAAGGGGGGATGTGATTTTTTTTCCCAATTAAAAATATTCAGAATGGTTTGGGGCACCCCAACAGGTAACATAAAGGATTTTACTGGGGAAAATTTTTTCCCCAAATGGACCCTCCAGTTTTAAAGGGTGGGGGGTTTTCCCCCCGTCAAAACCCAAAAACCCCTTTATCCCCCCCCTTTAAAACGGGATTACACCAAAAGATTGACAACATTCAACATTTTTTGGATCAAGGGGGTTTTTGGATCCCCGGAAAAGGGAAAAACGTTTTAAAAAATAGGTTTACCTTTTTATATCCCGGAAGGGGCTAATTTTTAAAGAATTTAAATTACCATTTTTTTGGGGAAAAATGTTTTTTTGGCTTTGAGGCACCAAACCCTTTTAAAAATTTTTTGGGAATAAGGGTGAGGGGGAATTTTTTCCCCCCGGAGAATGGGAACTTTTGTGTTAAAAACCCCAACAAAATTTTTTGTTTTAAATTTTGGAAAAAATTTTTTTTTAAAAGGAAACCGAAATTTGCAAAAATTTTTATTTTATATTGACAGTAACTGGGGGTTGGAAAAAAAAAATTTTGGGGGTTTTTAAAAAACCCCCCCCAAAAAAGGTTTTGGCTTTAAAAAACCCAAAAATTTTCTTTTCTTAACTTTTTTTAGAATCCGAAAATGGGTTAAGGGTTTTTTGTAAAAGGGGAATGGGGAAAAAATTTTTAAATTTTTACCTTAAAATACTCCCTTTTGGAAAGGGGTTTTTTTTTAAATTTTAAAAAAAAACAAGAAATTTTAAAAACTTTAAAAAAAATTTTTTTTCAATTTTACCCCGCCCAAAATGGACCTTTTAAAAATTTAAAAGGACTGCTCCAAACTAAACATCAATAAAAAACTTGGCACAGTGAAATGTGGAAGTTGCAAGCAGTGCAAATACATAAATCCAAGTAAGACTATTATTCTTGGAGACATCTGTCACACAACTATTAGATGTGGAAGAGGAAACTGCAAAACAAAACAGATTGTGTATGTGGCTATCTGTACAAAATGTAATGCACATTATATCGGAAAAACAGAGAGGCAATTTAACAGGCGAATCTATGAACATGTGTACAGAATAGGGAAGCAGGACACAAAAAATGCACTATACAGACACATTCTAGACAAAGGGGAAGACCACTGCTTCTTATTTTCCATTATTGAACAGATTGATTGTACACCTTTTGGAGGGGATTGGAAAATGAAACTATCATTTTGTGAAAGTAAATGGCAAATTATAACAGATTCTACAAGACCTCCTGGCCTCAATGATTATATTAGCTTAAAACCCTTTTTAGCATTAGAATAAATACAAGTAGAAATTATAACAGATTCTACAAGACCTCCTGGCCTCAATGATTATATTAGCTTAAAACCCTTCTTAGCATTAGAATAAATACAAGTATAAATAATTGGGATTTTTGTAAGGACATGTGTATTGGTCCGCTGAATGTAATAGATTTAATTGTGGTTATGATACATCAAACACTTGTTTTATTACATTTTTAACTTTTTGAACTTTTAGAACTTCTATATTTATGGTATACATTATTGTAAATGTTTTTAAAAGTTTTTTAAAATTACACAGTATTGCACTACTGCTTAGCAGACATCTCTTTAAAGTAATTCTTTAAAGTAATTCAGTATTTTTATTCAGATTTTTATTCAGTCTCTTGTTGGTTTTGGCGGGCTTTCAGCTGGCTTGATTAATTAATTAATTACTTAATTGTGACTAGCTGGATGTATATATATATATACCATTTGCACACCTCAATAGTTGTTCTGAGGAAGGCTGGGGTACAGCTGAAAGCGCTTAACCAGTTTTGTTTGATTTATGGCCGTTTGTTGATCTACAAATAAAATCTACTTTTGGATATATATTGTGTCCTGTCGTACGAGCAGCTACATACTTCTTCCACTGCTTCGTTCTTTCATATACACAAACACACACACACACACACACACATATATATATATATATATATATATATATATATATATGTATACACATTTTTTTGGTTTTTATTTCTCATTATTGGGTATTATGGACCCGTGTTTTCCAGATGATCAAGACATTGTTGCTGTATGTTGATTTCCCATTAGACATCTCACAAAATGACATTTGCAGTGAAAGCGAAGTAAAGCATTTCACTTGCAGGTATTTAGCTTTTACTGATTGCTATCAGGTATCACAAAATAGTGCTTGTCAGATAATTTAGGCCATGTTGTTGTATCTTGCTTCTCCATAAAATAGTATACATTGTAACATTTATGCTGTAGAAGTAACACAAGATCCTGATGCCAAGTGGATCTGTGTGTGGTTGCATTATTACAGTATCCCTTGTGGTAAAGTGTTTTGTGTTTGATAAAGCTGCACTACACAGTGTATTGTCTGGACAGTGCATTAATTCCAACATACAAAGAGCACCTTGTCCTTGACTTCCATTGGCCAAAGACTGCTTTACTTCAGCTGTTCAGCCATTCCACTGGCAAAAGACTGCATTACTTCAGCTGTACAGCCATTCCACTGGCCCAAGACTGCATTACATCAACTGCCCAGCCATTCCACTGGATATGGTATGGTACGTCTAATTTTCTGTACAGTTATTGTCAATTGAACATTACATAGCTCATCAATCATAGCTCTCAATCTCTTAGAGCAAGAAATCTGGATAAAGCCATAAATAATGGGTAGGGACACTTTTGAAATATTGTTCTTACAGACTTAGAAATTTGATAGAATAACAGGTTTTGCATTAGCATGAATTTTCTGAAGGTATGAAGTCTGAAACAAATGGTTGTCATTATTTTCTGACTTCAGTCCTCAATGATTTTCCCCAAATCCATAATTTTATGAGAAACAGGCCAAAAATATGAGGCAAAAATCTGGACATCCTGCGAAAATCTGTACAGTTGAGAGGTATGTAGCTCATTCAGTTTCTGCCTTCACTAAAACCTAATTCCTCCTCCAAAATATTATTCTGCATGTACTGTTCAAACAATTCCCAATTTTTCTATGTCATTTGCTCCTACCCAGCAAGATCCCACCTCCAGTGCTTTTATCTCTGTTAGTATATTCACTACTTGTTATATAGCTGGTTTAGACTTTGACTTCCTTTTTCTAGTAATTGTTTTTTTTTTGGCAGTGAACAGAATTAAGCTCAGCAAGGCCTTATTATATCTAGGTAATTCAGATCTTGTATCACAGCTAAAAAAATAATTTCCTTAATTAAACAGCTACCATTATGTAAATATCACTTACCCATAAACAATCCCATTGAAGAAGTTAACACATGTAAGTACCCATCCCTATTGGTCCCTTGTCCATCATTCAGTGCATATACCAAATTCATGTTCTGTAAAGTTCTAGCCTAGCATTCAGTGCACACACCAAATTTCTAATGTCTAAGGCTCTAGCCTGGCATTCAGTGTACAAACCATATTCCTAATCTCTAAGGTTCTAGCCTAACATTCGGTGCACATACCAAATTCCTAATCTCTAAGGTTCTAGCTTAGCATTCAGTGTACACATCAAATTCCTAATCTCTAAGGTTCTAGCCTAGCATTCAGTGCACAAACCATATTTCTAATCTCTAAGGTTCTAGCCTAACATTCGGTGCACACACCAAATTCCTAATCTCTAAGGTTCTAGCCTAACATTCGGTGCACACACCAAATTCCTAATCTCTAAGGTTCTAATCTACCATTCAGTGCACATATCAAATTCCTTATCTATAAAGTTCTAGCCTGTCATTCAATGCACACACCAAATTTCTAATCTGTTAGGTTCTAGCCTAACATTCAGTGCAAACACCAAATTCCTAATCTCTAAGGTTCTAGACTAGCATTCAGTGCACACGTCAGATTCCTAATCTCTAAGGTTGTATCTTAACATTTACTGCACACATCAAATTCATAATCTCTAAGGTTCTAGTATAGCATTCAGTGCATAGATCAAATTCATAATTTCTAAGCTTCTCCAGCATCTTAAACTGTCATATAGGATTATACACATTCTGTCCTCTCTGAGTATTGCATTAACATATCCTGTCAATAAGCTGGAGTACTGTTCTCCTTTCATTACTTTAGGCAACTTCAAAAACTGCAACCTTCTGCAGATAGCCCTAAAAAAATGTCAGTTTATTAACTTAGCCTGTTCTCAAACACACCGCTGTAACTTACTCTTTACTACTAATACCATTTCCATCAGTCTTAGAGCCTTCTCCTGTACATCACAACCTTTTAAACCCCTATGCCTCGTTTGCTGCACTCCCTTGTCTTAATATCTCACCACCTTGCAGTCAATACACATGATAAAACTCAGGTAGCAGTTCTGTTTCCATTTAGAGACTTCAATACACATGATGAAATTCAGTTAGCAATTCTGTTTCATGGCAGAATTCTATTAATTCTGTTCTCATGGCCCTTTGTATTGGCTGCCTCATTTGTATCCTGTCTTCTTGCCATCATCTAATTTTATTTTTACTTTCTGCTTATCTTTCTTAAAGATTTCAGTTATTCAGTTTTCCCTCTCTGCCCTTAGTCTCTTCATCTCATTTTGCATCCAAGATATTGCCTCTTACATTTTCAACTCATAACCCAGAAATCTCAAGTGAGATAGTAGTTTCCACCTGTGCATGCTTTAACTAAGTCAAAGGATTGGGTTGTCCCTTATCTATTCCTTTCTCATTCTCCTTGCTTATATACCTTCAGTCTAATGTTAACCAAGTTTTGAGTCTAGAGGAGTATAAGTTATATCCCTATCATTGTTACCTTGTTTGCCCCTCATCTGTACATCTGCCCATCCTTGTGTCTTTTACCCTAAATATTTCTCCTCCTTTTGCACTCACTTTCCGGGCCCGCTGTCTCCATCATTTCTACTGGTTACTGAATTCCAGTCCCTTACCACTGGATATAACCCTTCTTGGATTACCACCCCAGTGTTCACTTTTGGCAGTATATACACTGCCACTATTGTGATCCTCCCAGTGATCTCTTTATTCAAGCATACATGCCCTTTGTATCTTCAGTCTTCTCTTCCATGTTGAAATTTACCTCTGTCTTTACATCTGTATTGTCACTCCTCTTTCCATCCTAATACCCCACGAGGAACTGGCCAACAGATTATATCACAGTCTATTCAATTTTGTCACCTCATTCTATGCTAAGTGTGTTTTTTCCAGTACTGATTGTCGCCAACTTCTTCTTCTCTTTGCATATCTCAGTGTCCTTTCTATTTTTACTGTATTGGTTAGCCCATTAATATTCCAAGTAGCTATTTCCAGTAAGCCAGTCATCACCCACCCATTTTTCCATTGTTTTCTGGTTTGATCCTTGTCCTGTCCCCTTTTCTCAAATCCTCATTTGCTCTTTTATTCTTCTATGCCCTCCCCCTCAGGGAATAGTTATATTCTTTGCAGCACCTTATGTCTGCTTATCTTCCTTGTGACCTTTTGGGCATAATGTATTCTATGCCTTTGATCTTCTTGTCTCTTATTGCTTTCCCCCTCATCCCTTAGTCTTGGCTCTACTTGAAGTTTAAGTTTCTGTTGTGGCCTCGGATTAGTGTTTTCACATTTTTAAACTTGCCATCTTATTTTCCCTACCCTATAGCCCACCTTATCAAAAGTATGCACATATTTACAAAGGTTCCTTCCTTTATCGAAGTGCATATATCTTTGTTGACTTGTGACATTCCCCATCCACAATATACTTGCACATAATCAGCAGTGGCTTTCAGCACCTATAGTCGATCCCACCTGCTTTACAGCTGTCTTTTTCTTTTAACTACTATCCTTTTGCATCATATTCCTCACCTTGTGTTTTATTTTAGCCTTTTGTCTCCCATATCACTTTATACTTGTACCTCTGTCAGTAAACATATCTGGGCTGTTTCTCAAGTTTTAAAGCATTAGCATGTAGTCCTGCCTTAACTCTTATCTTACCTCTAATGTCATCCCCCCTTCTGCTTAGTCTGCATTCTATACTTATATATATGAATAATTTCTTCACAGCTTTCAGGTGTCTGTATATTTTACTGCTGTTTAGAAAATGGGAAAACTGTACATCAGCACCCTGACCGGAGAATGAACACTTGCCAGCAGGGTATTAATATACAAGTAATGCCTGCTGAAAAGTGAGTCTGCCACTTCATGGCAGCATATCAAGCTGCTGGGGAGCTCGGACAGAAAAAAACTAATGGCTGTAATTATTTTACACTCATTAAGCAGCGCTTTTGCTGTTTAGCAAATGTAAAAAAAAAGATAACATAAAAAAGTGTATGTGTGTGTATGTATGTGTATGAGTGTGCTTATGTTTCTGTCTCCGTGTGTGAGTGAATGGGAGTATGAAAGCAGAAGAGACTGTGTGTGTGTGTGTGTGTGTGTGTGTGTGTGTGTGTGTGTGTGTGTGTGTGTGTGTTCAAGAGTGAGAGTGATCTTGTGTGAGTGAATGTGTGTATGTAAGCAGAGGAGACTGTGTGTGTGAGATTCAGAGGTAGAGAGAGAGAGAGAGAGAGAGAGCTGTCTTGTGTGCATAGCTGTCAGCTGTCCACATTTTTGCAGACTTTCCAGATTTTTGCCTCATATTTTTTGTCTGTTCCTCATAAAATTTGTGGTTTTCTGAAGTTCTGTGGCAAATTAGTGAGAAGTGAATTCACTAAATAATGACAGGCATTTGAATTTCATGCTTTATATCTTTCAGAAAATGTATTGTAATACAAGACCTTTTATTCTAGCAACTTTCTAAGTTTATAAGAGCAATATTTAAAATTTGTCCCTACTTGGCTTTGTCTAGATTTTTTGTGCTAAGAAGTTGAGAGTTATGCTTGTGTGAGTGAATGCGAGTATGAAACCAGAGGAGACTATGTGTTTATATGTACATGTGTGTGAAAGCAGAAGAGACTGTGTATGAGAGAAAGAGGGAGAGAGAACGGGCTCTCTGTAAAATTGTTGTGTTTTACTTATTTATTTTTTTAAGTACAATATTTTTTTATGTATTTTATTATGTAAAATGCTTTCTCCAACACCATTAACATATACTACAGAAAGTTAGAAACATTAGGTGGAGGAACCGTATATCAAAAATATAAAAACAAAATAATATAGTACTTAAAAATAATAAGTAAGTAAAACACAATTTTACAGAGAGCCCATTCCCTAAGTGCAATAATGCCCTCCATGGTGTGTGTTATTGCTTAACTGACACCCTTTCAGGGGTGCCTGTGGCATTGGGCCTCATAACACCCCTGGGTGGGAGGTAATTACACATTAGCACGCACCCTGTTGGGCATTACTTATGTACAACCCTTGATTTGTGAGCTCCATGCTAACCAATCTTCAAAGTATGTGCACACATCTTTTTATTTGATGTTCCTCAATAGTAACCATTTACTGCTGAACTTATTCCCTAGTTAGCATGTACACATCAGGAGCATTCCAGTTTTATATTTAGTTGCTTAGTATGTATATCTCCCATCACTGGTTCCCCCTACTTCAATACTGCTTAATACTTACAACAATTGCAAGCCGTATTTGCTCTCCATTATTATTTCCCCCTTGAGGAAGGCTTGAGGTATCCAAAAACTCAAACCCTTGAAGTTTGTTTCATATATTATCAGTAAACTGTCTGTTTGGTCTCCCAGTCTCTGCTAAATAGACTTTGATGTTCAAAGGTTCATAGGTGTTTACCAAGCTAATGGCCACAAGGGCCTTTTTAAGTCTAGCCATGCATCCCAAATCTCTGACAAGTTCTGCTTGGGAGGTGAAACATTTACAAGCTGGGGCCTGGGAGATTAACCATTTACAGGCTGCCTGTGTGCATTAGAGACATATGTGCCAAACCAGGGATGAATTTCCTGTTCCTCATCCAATTGTCCAAGTTACACTTGAATTGGGTTAGGGAGGAATGTTGCTTAACTTGGATAGGGAGCTTGTTCCAGAGAAGGGGTAGTCTCTGGGATACATAACGGTCTCTCCATCAGGTCTTATTTATATCCCAGGCAAGGTTTAAGTCTTCGGAATGGGTAATTCTGGTGCTGTTTGATTTGTGGATATGCAGGAGGTCCATCAGAGTAGGGTCTGACAATGCCTTGTATGCCAAGCATAAATCTCCCCTCAACAGCCTATAGGAGACAGAATACAGGGATAGGGCCTTGAGGCATTCTGCATAGGACATGTTATGTATGCCCTGTGTTCTTTTAGTGAGAAATCTCTGTGGGTGTTCCAGTTGTTGGATATGCCTGGTTAGTTACATACCAAAGAGGGCATTGCACAAATGATGTCTAATAAATGCCAAATACAGGTGAATAATGACTTCAGTGGACCTAGATGCCATACCTTTTTTTATAAGTTGAGCAACATAGAATGATTTCCTCACTACTGTAAACATGTGATGGCCAAAGGCTAGATTACTGCCTATGTGTGTCTCTAAGTCCCTGACTACTGGATCAACTCTAAGGGTTGTGTTATCAATATGATAGTTACCAGGGGTGGATGACTTCCCATATTATACTATTATGCATTTCTTGGCATTTAGTTTTAGTTCATAGCTTTGACACCAGTTGTTTGTTTGTGTCAGCCCTTCCTGTAGAATGTTTGTGTTGGTGTGGGATTCAGTGACAGCTCATAATTTGCAATCATCTGCAGATTTAGTCATCTGGAGACTAATTGGCGTTGACTTCAGAGAAGTAAATGTCAAGGAGTGGTCCAAGGACTGATCCTTGAGCAACTCCACTTGTGACTGATCTCTTTGTAGAGGTGGGCTCCCCAATTTTAACTTCCTGGGTCCTGGCTGTGAGCCAATTGGCTATCCACTGGGTGACATACAGGTTTGTACCTAACCTCTTGAGTTTGACAACAATGCCTGAGTGAGGTATTGTGTCAAATGCCTTGGCCAGGTCAAGGTAGGCAGTATGAACCATTTTGCCCTCATCCATTGCTTTGGTGACCTTCTCAAAGATGTCCATCAGGTTGAATAGGCATGACCTGCCCTTGATGAAACCAAACTGGGTTGGGTCCAGTATCTGGAGGTTTACTATATAATTATTGATAATTTCCATGATAATTCTTTCCATGGCTGTGCATATAAGACTAGTGAGACTTATGGGTGTGTAGTTTTCAGGGTCTGTAGATGGCCCGCCTTTTTGCAGAGGGATGACTGCTGCTGTTCTCCATCCATGAGGCATGAAGCCTGTTTGGAGGCTCCTGTTAAATAGCAATTCCAGAGACACTGATAGGTCATAGGGAAGAAATGGCTCATAAGGGTACTAATAGTGGTGTGGAGAGAAAGGCATATTCCAGATGACTAGAGAATAAGCATACTCATGCCAGTGTACAAGAACAAAGGGGACATCCACAACTGTAGGCAGTAGAGGGATCAAACTCCTCCCACATTGCATGAATGTTCTGGAGAGGGTGATTGATAAATGGATATGCAGAGTAGTAGAATGTAAGATGGGAAATGAGCAGTTTGGATTCAGATCAGGTTGCAGCACAACTGACCCAATGTTTGCATTGAGACAGATACTTGAGAAGAAGCTAGAGATGAGGAGAGAGTCCACCAACTGGGCATTCCTAGACTTGGAGAAAGCATATGACAAGGTCCCAAGAAAGTTAATCTGGGTAGTACTGCAGTGGTTTGAAGTCATGGAAACAGTGGTAGAATTAGTGCAGGATTTGTATAAGGATCCACTGACTCAAGTACGAACAGTGTTCGGCCTCACAGAGGGGTTCCCAGTGGGAGTGGGTGTACATCAGGGTTCAGCTCTGAGCCCACTGTTGTTCATACTGGTGATGGACTACATTAGCAAACAGGTTGGAGGAGACAGATCAACAAATCTGCTGTATGCAGATGATGTGGCAGTACAGGCAGACTCTGAGCTGGAGCTTCAGCAAAGGATAGAAGAATGGAATGAAAATCTGAATGCACATGGGATGAAATTAAGCACAGATAAGATGGTGGTAATGTCAGCAAACTGGGGAAATCAGAAGAAACTGAGAATAGAGATAGAAGAGAAGATAGTGGAACAGGTAAACAGCTTCAAGTATCTGGGAGGGGTGGTTGAAGAAAAGGGTAGTCTGAATGAAGAGGTCAAAGCTAGAATCAGAGGGGCTGCAGCCAACTGGCATAGAGTATCAGGTGTAGTCTATGACAGAAGAATGCCAAAGAGGCTGAAAAGTAAGGTGTACAAGACAGTGGTGCGACCAGTACTACTGTATGGTACAGAAACTTGGGAGTAAAGGTAGAACAGTTGAAGAAGCTAGAGGTGATGGAAATGAAGTGCCTGAGAAAGGTGGTAGGATGCACACTGTGGGACAGACGAAGAAATTAGGACATAAGAGCAGAAGCCAAAGTAGCTGCAATTGCAGAAAAGATCAAAGAGAACAGAATATGGTGGTTTGGACATGTGTAGAAAAGCAGAATACCATCTAGTGAGGAAGATTTGGGACAGACAGGAAGAAGGTAAGAGGAAGCGAGGACGTCCAGCAAAGAGGTGGATGGATTGTGTGAAAGAAGATCTGCGACAGTCAGGCATGAGTGTTGAAGAAGGCAGGAGTGTGGCACTGAATCAAGAGAGTTGGTTCTAGTTAACACGATACCCTGACCCCATGTCGAAAACATGGGAAAAAGGGGCTGATGATGATGATGATGATGATAGGTCATGTTTCATGTTATTTAGAAGGCATCCTGGGATATTATCTGGGCCCATTGATGCAGTGTTCTTGGCCTTAGAGAGAGCATTAACGACCTGTTCCCTAGTGATTGCTGGAGGAGTTATATTTGATGGTATTTCCTGAGGGAAGGTTGAAGGAGAGAGGGGGTAAAATTGGACCTGAAGTTTCAGCCAGTAGGTTTGCTATGTCTTCTGGCTCAGTATAGGTGGCTGCATTTACAATGAGCTCTGCACACAATTGTGTATTGCCTTTGAGGTTGTGGACTAAGCTAAAGAATGCCTTGTAGTTGTCCTTGGCTTGGGAGGCCAAATTTACCTCACATTTGGCTTTGGTAGACTTTATTTGTCCTCTGAGCTGTTTGTTTTGTTTGATGAGAGTGCTTTTATCCTGCTGGGTGCTGCACCTCCTAATTTTTGCCACAATTTTCTTTCTTCTGTTATATAGCATATTGATTTTGTGATTCCACCAGTTGTATAGGGTTTCTGTGAACAGCTCTGCATAGGCAGCAGTGTTCTCAGGGTTTATAGGGGCTTCAGATTTTGGCAGGTTATCACTTAATAGCAGGAAGGTAGCCTTAGAGTAGTTCCTGAATATTCCAGAGTTCGCTGGGGGTCCAGGTTTTATTTTACTTCAAAGGAGACCATTTTGTGATCTGACCTTACCAGAGAAGACATTACACTAGTGGGTGTGCAGGACTGTCCCATACTAATGAGGCCCAGCTTCAGCATGGTTACACCCCTCATTGGTGCACTGACAGTCTGGTCCAGGTAGTCTGAGTTTACAAAATCCAGGAGTCTCTGCCCTGTATGTTTGGTGTCATATAGGATTCCCAGTTAATAGTGGGGTAATGTATGGTACTGGGTTGGATGTTGAGTGTTTCCAATAAGTTTAAATAGATGGTATGGGTTTCCTGGGTCATTAAGTTTAAATACATGGTATGGTTTTCCTGGGTCATAGAGGGGGACCTATAGCTTGCAAGGAAGTGGTATTGGTTTTTGCCTATGGTAACTTGAACATGGAGTAGCTCAAGTGCATTGTCCTGTTTGACCAGCTTGGAAGTATATTTATTTCTGATGTAAATTGAGACACCTCCACCTTTAGTCCCTGTCTGTGTAGTAGCTAGTCTAAATGTGTGGAAGGCATTATAACCTTGCATTGTCAATGTGCTCTCTGTGGCTTTAAACATGTCTCAGTGACTGCTCAGACATCATCATTCTCTAGGGTGAAGAGAGCTTCTAGGGAGTGGAGTTTTTTGTTTAGACTCCTAGCATTGAGCAGTAATACCTTTAGATTTTCTTGGTTTTGATTTGCTATGTCAGAAGTACTTTCAGTTTGGCATTACCTAAAAAAGGCCCTATAGGGGAAGACAATGTTTTAACTAATATTTGAAAGCCTAGATGAGTGAGATGCAGACCATCTCTGGCAAAGCAGTGTGATCTGTTGACCATCTCCTTCCATGCTGATAAATATTGCACCCCCTTAGAATGACACCAGAAACTAAGCTAATTATTAAAGTCATTCATCTTTTGTTCATATTGTGGTATCATCTTTGGAGAAGGTAAAATGCTGCTTAGTGCTAGGCTCATTCCAGCCTGGGACACATATTCTGAGAGTGCCATGATGTCTCTGTTCATATTGTCTAGGGAGGTATGTCTCAGGTCATTTACACCCTCATGGACTGTGACTGAGTCATACTGGCACTTGCGGTCCAGTGACCTGAGTGTCTGCATAATGTGAAAGATCCTAGCCCCTGATAAGCAACTGACCTTGACTTTCTTTTTACTCTGCCTAGTGAGTGAGAAACCAGTGTGTCTCGCAATGAAGTCTGCCTTTGATGAAATATCAGATAGTCCTGTAACGAGCATTAATCCATCACAGTGTAAAATGATATGCCATGCTATGACAGTCCAGTAAAGAACTCTATGCTGTTGTAAGATCACGTCACACTGTCATAGTCCTGTAATGAACATTATGCTGTTATAATGTAAGATCACATGTCACTCTATCCCAGTCCTATAATGAAAATTATGCTGTTGTAAGATCACGTCAGACTAGCTCAGGTCTGTAATGAACATTAGGCTGTTGTAAGATCACATGTCACACTATCACAGTCATGTAATGAAAATTATGCTGTTTTAAGATCACGTCACACTGTCACAGTCCTATAGTGAACATTATGTTGTTGTAATGTAAGACCACATGTAAAACTATCACATTCCTGTAATAAACATTAAGCTGTTGTAATGTTAGATCACATGTCCACATTATCACAGTCCTGTAATGAACATTATGCTGTTGCAGTGTAAAATCACATGCCATGGTATCACAATCCTGTAATGAACATTATACTGTTGAATCCTGTAATGAACATTATGCTGTTGTAAGATCATCACATTATCACAATCCTCTAATGAATATTATGCTGTTGTAATGTTAGATCACATGTCACACTGTCACAGTCGTATAATGAACATTATGCTGTTGTAAGATCACGTCACACTATCACAGTCCTGTAATGGCCATTATGGTGTTGTAATGTTAGATCACATCACACTATCAGTCCTGTAATGAACATTATGCCGTTGTAAGATCACATGAAACACTATCAAATCCTGTAATGAACATTGTGCTGTTGTCAGATCATATGAAACACTATCACAATCCTGTAATGAACATTATACTGTTGAATCCTGTAGTGAACATTATGCAGTTGTAAGATCACGTCACATTATCACAATCCTGTAATGAATATTATGCTGTTGTAATGTTAGATCATGTCACACTGTCACAGTTGTATAATGAACATTATGCTGTTGTAAGATCACAGGTCTCACTATCACAGTCCTGTAATGGACATTATGGTGTTGTAATGTTAGATAACGTCACACTATCAGTCCTATAGTGAACATTATGCTATTGTAAGATCACAAGAAACACTATCACAATCCTGTAATGAACATTATGCTGTTGAATCCTATAATGAACATTATGCTGTCATAAGCTCACATCACATTATCACAATCCTGTAATGAACATTATGCAGTTGTAATGTTAGATCACATGTCACACTATCACAGTCATGTAATGAACATTATGTTGTTGTAAGATTACACATCACACTATCACAGTCCTGTAATGAACTTTATGCTGTTGTAATGTAAGATCACGTCAGGTTGCCACAGTCCTGTAATCAACATTATTTTGTTGCAGTGTAAGATCACGTATCACACTGTCATTGTCCTATAATGAATATTATGTTGCTGTAATGTAAAAATCATGTGTCACACTATCTCAGTCCTATAATGAATGTTATGCTGATATGGTGGAAAATAACATGCAGTACTGTCACGGTCTTAAAATAAACATTATGCCACTGCAGGGCAAGATGACATGTTTCACTGCCCGAGTCCACCACTATTTGTTTAGGAGTGTCGAGTACTGATAGATTCTGACCAATTTCAATATCAGCCCAGGAGAGAGAAAAATAATTAAGAGTAACAATGAAATCAGAACAGCTATGTTATACAATAATTAAATTGTGAAGAATGAATAAGAGGTGCAATGGATGTAAGACAGTAGTGATACAATTACAATCTCAAGATGTGTGGTTAGAAGGCAGTATTGATTATAATTAAAAGGATGGTATGCCATTGTGCCTAAAGCACTATATCTTATCTTCTTATCTTATCAATACTGACTTCAAGAGTTAAACAGCCTTATCTTGTTGATCAAGGATAGTTCTCTTGTTTTCCAGACCCTATTTAACTGTATGAAGACATCAGCTTCTGATCCAGTCATCAGCATAGTCCAGATCTTCCAGCTGACTCCATAGGGTCCATTTTCTGTCCTGCAGTAGATTTCTTCATAATTGATATACAAAAGGTCCCCTTCTTGGGAAGTTTCCATTCTGAAGGAACAGTTTCTTTGGATGATGGCTTTCCTGATCTCCTCCTTGCAAGTTCTTCAAAGTGTTCCACCCACCTTTTCAGTTGATGTTCTATACTATTGATGGCTTTCCTGAAAGGCTGCCAGTTCTGCCTCAACTGCCACCTGTTCCACATAATTGTTCTTGTCTATTTTAATGCATCGGCATCTGCATATTCTTCTTGGGCCTTGATCTTTGAAGCTCTGGTTTTACTGTTGTTTACTTTTGCCTTCTTCCTCTTTCTGTCTTTTATCTTTACCAGTGTTTCTGCAGTGATCCACTCTTTCTGATGATACTTTTTAGGTCCCAGTGTCTCTTGACAAGCTAAGTCTACAGCCTTTTTCACATTCTGCCATGAGCTGTTTACTCCACCCTCCTCAACCAGTTCTTGTAGCACTTCAAATTTGTTCTTCAGTGCAATGTTGAACTGTTCTTTTGTCTGAGAATCTTTCAATAGATGAACATTGTATTTGATTATCCTAGATGACTCTTGAACCTGGGTTCTTTTTAGCTTTAGCTTCAGTCTAGCTGATGGTCAGATGCTACATCTGCCCTCTTTTCACTCTGACATCTTGTAATGTTCTTCTAAACCTTCTACAGATGCATATATGATCTATCTGGTTTTCTGTTGTGTGAGACCCATGTATTTTTGTGTATCCGTTTGTGGGATGACCAAATTGTTGAGCACATAGATCAACAAACCTTTCACCATTCTCGTTGATTGTTCCTAGAGCATGTGTACCCATGATTTGCTCATATCCTATGTTACTGGATCTGACCTTGGCATTTATATCGCCCATAAGGATAGTAAGGTCTTTGTCTGGGTAAGTCTCGAGGATCTGCTGCAGTCTTTCATAAAACTGATCTTTATCTTCCTCTTCATTGTCATTAGTTGGTGCGCATTCATTACAATTTTCTTCTTCTTAATGAAGCTGTGATGATCCTGGGGCCATGTGCTTCCCATCCAATCAGGGCTCTCTGGGCCTGTTTAGCCAACATAAGACCAACCCCTTGGGAGTGAAGTGCTTCACTGTCCTCATGTCCAGAATAAAGCAGCAACTCTCCTGCAGATAATCGACACTGACCAGCCCTTGTCCACCTTGTCTCGCTGATTCCCAACAAACTCAAGTTGTTATTTCTCATTTCTGCTGCCACTTGGGCTGCCTTGCTTAGCTCATACATGGTCCTGACATTCCATGTGCCAATGTTTATTTTCCTGGTAGAGAAGGGTGCTCTGCTTTAAATCTTCCATTTGAAGAACCCTCCTCTTCCAAGACAAGATTGTCTGTGTTTCCTGTAGTTGGTGTTTTTGTAGCAATTTGTTTTTTACGGGATGGGGTTACTAACCCTAAGCCCAACCCTCCTCCTTTTTCAGCTGGGCTTGGGACCGTCCTTGGCGGAGCACTATATACATTAGCTATATAGTTTAATACTTAACATTTGTCCATAGGTGACTACTAGGTTAAATGCCTTAAAACACCATTTAAGCCTAGCCAATAACCCAAGGTCAGAATCAAACTCTGTACTTTATGTCTTTTAGGTGAAGACCTTAACCGTTATGCCAACCCCTTCCTAAAATAAGATTATATCACCAAAGGTTGAACAGTCTTTGCCTTAGGAGGGTAATGCCGTATCCATGAGGCCACTGTGGCATGATGAATCAAACTCTTTACCTTGCGTCTATAAGGTAAACACAAGGTCAGAGTCAAACTCTGTATTTTGTCTTTAAGGTGAAGACCTTAACCATTATGCCCCCCCCCCCACTACACTACAATATGACGTATTACATTATTTATGTATTTAAGTGTTTTGTTTTACATTTATTGACTGGTGTAGTCTGGCTGGGCACAAAGATCTCTTTTCAGTGGAGGCTCGAGGAGAAAGGCTCGAATATATGTAGTACAATCAAAATCTTTTAAGTTATATAATATCAACAATGTCAGTATGAATACAATTAAAGTAAATTTTATAGTGTCAAAATAGATAAGATATTAACTATACGTATTGTGGTAAGGCTTTTTATACTAACTGTATTCTATACAGATATAGTTAAGTTAATATGCAATAGGACAGATGTCACAATACAGAGTACTGATATTTACAAGGGTAGGTAGCAAAAAGTTGATTTAATTTTGAGATATAAATAAAAGTTAAGAGAAGCATAGCTGCTGCCATTTGACTTCTTAGCATCTGTTATATTCTATATGTTCTGTACATGAGTTACAGCTGCATTATTACTCACATTATTGAGTGGTAAATCAAAGGCTAGACAAAGAGTAGGGGAGAATGATACAATGCAACAAACTTTAGTGGAATTTATCTTATTTCTGGTATATATAATCAATATGCTATCATTTTTCTAATAGAATGCATATAATCTTTAGAACAATGACGACCATTTAATGCAATACATACATGCAAGAACAAGCTATGGTATAGTTAATTATTGTAATTTCTGCCTATATTCAGAATTTTCCAGAATTTCTCGTGACCAACATTTTCAGCTGTAGTCTGTATGAAACTAACATAGATGCTTTTTTGTCCCTTTTTCCATAGTGAAATGTAAAGAGAGCAATGTGTATACTTTTAGCTTCCTGCAGTACAGTTCTATGCCTGTACTGACTGTATGGAGCCTGTTCTTGGGATCACAGTCAGGTTTTTAAAGGACAGTTTCCAGGTCACCTTTCACTCAGTTTTAGTTTTCAGTAACTGCATTGTAATCTTTTGTATTCACAGAAGTGTACTGGTTGCAGTTCTGTGTTTCTAGAATCTCATGGTTTTGCTCTGTGAAGTCACCTAGACCATAATCCTGGACTCAAATGGGTGAGATTCTTTCTGACATTTGTACTTAGGGGTAGTGCCCCCCTCCACCACAGACACACACACACACACACACACACACACACACACACACACACACACACACACAAACTAGCATGTCTGCAATCACTAGATACTTCCAACAGATGTTGCAGGATGTTGTAATGCTAAAAGGTGTGGTATTGCTACAGATAGAGTTGCTCTGCATGGGGTGCTACAACTTGTTTGGCATCTAAACCCCTATTTGTTCACATTTAAGCTTACTAATTTTGTTTGATAGGCGTCTGTATTAATGTAGGTTGGAGAAAAGCTATATCAAAGCAGAGAATGCTGAAGTTTTATCAGCACTTAGAATTTTAGTATTTTCAAATGTAACATTAGAAAAGCAAAAGGTAATAGAATAGCACATAAAGAAGGTAGCAGTTGCAAAATCACCAAGGAGACAGTTACTGTTTGTGAAAGAGTGCAACCTATGAGAAACAGCATTGATTCTTGAATAACAGTGAGAATTAATGATGGGGTACTATGTACATTTAGCAGCAGCACATGGCAAAGTGTGCCTTACTGTAGGATGCCAGTACACCTTTATGTAAATGTATACTGAAAATTCTGATGACTTTCCAATGTAAAGTGCAATGTTGCCATATGGCAGAACAAATTTCCATTCACAATTTCAACTGTAAGAATCAACTTAAATCACTGATCAGAAAAGGTTGAAAGACTGGAGACTGTCAGTTGTTTTTTGTTGTATCTTTCGGCTTTTCCCGGTTAGGGGTCGCCACAGCGGAACTCTGGTCCGCTAATGATTGGCAGTAGATTTTTATGTACCGAGTTGCCACCCCTGACACACAACCTTCAACGAAGGTACGCCCAT
This sequence comes from Protopterus annectens, assembly GCF_019279795.1. Taxonomy (NCBI): domain Eukaryota; kingdom Metazoa; phylum Chordata; order Ceratodontiformes; family Protopteridae; genus Protopterus; species Protopterus annectens. Next base: position 1,948,054,364 of record NC_056741.1, read on the forward strand.
TCACGCATGTCTCCACACAGAAGACGCTTTAGCTGAGAATCGAACAGGACGTCTTACTGTGAGGCGACAACGCTACCGCAGCACCACCACTGCAGTGCAAATTCTAATTAAAAATTAATTACAGTACAAAATGCACAGACACGTGTAAAGGTTTAAAAGAAGAAATGCCGAAATCAGTGATGTTGATTGCTATATGAAAATTATTCTCTCCGTGTCAAAAGTGTTCTTATGAAGCAAACAAATAACTATGACCTTAGAAACAATTATTTCATACAGTTACATAGATTCAACTATAGTTTGTCTTCTGCAGAAATGGTGCTCTGCAAAACTTGCCCTGATTGCTGGAATAAGATTCCAAATGATATAATGTTAATGATTTCATTATTTTTAAGAAGCAGCTAGAAAAACATTTAGCTAAGGAGACAACGTGTGACTGCTTCCTTAGTGTTGGTTAATGCAGGTCTATTCATTCTGTTAAGCTTTGTTACCGAATATTGATTAAAGAACCATTGTAGTTTATCTTTGCTGTTTTCAAACCTCTTTGAGGCTTTCTTATAAGCAGCAAAAGTGACACTGTTCCAAAACTGGTGTTTGTTACATTTTTACTCATGCCTATGTTTAGGTTTGATGTGTTCTGTACATGCTGAATGTTTTGGCTTTCTCGTCTATATGTATATACAGTTTAAATAAAAAAAGCTTTTTTAAATGTTTGAGATGTTAAACCAAAGTTCCATTTGCCTTTGGTTTTGGTAGTTCAGGTGAATGAAAAAGATCCCGTAGCAATTAGAAAAGAGTAGGGAAAACTTTATTTATCATCATCATCATCATCACCATCCTCATCAACCCCCTTTTTACCATTTTCTACATGGGGTCAGGTTGTCACATCGTCTGCCCCCATCTTTCTCGATGCAGTGCCGCTCTCCTACCTTCTTCAACAGTCAAGCCTGACTGTCGCAGATCTCTCATGCAATCCATCCACCCCTTTGCTTCCTCTTGCCTTCTTCCTGCCTGTCACAATTCTTCATCAGATTGTTTTCTGCTTTCCTGTAGATGTGGCTGAACCTCTGTAATCTGTTCTCTGCAGCTGGAGCTATTTGGACTTTTGCTGTGATATCCTCATGTTTTAGTCTGTCTCACAGTTTGCATCCTACCACCCATCTTTAGGCATTTCATCTCCATCACCTTTATCTTTCTCAACTGCTCTGTCTTCACTGTCCAGGTTTCTGTACCATACAGAAATACCGATCACCACTACTTTTCAGCTTATTTGGCATTCTTCTGTCATGCACTACCACTGACATTCTGTGGCAGTTGGCTACAGCCCCTGTAATTCTACCTTTGACTTCCTACAGCCCCTGTAATTCTACCTTTGACTTCCTTACTCAAACTTCCCTTTTCCTTAACAACTCCTAACCTGTTCCACTGTCTTCCATTCTTACTCAATTCTCAGCATCTCCTGATTTCCCTGTTTGCTGCTTGCTGTCTTATCTGTGCTCAGTTTCATTGTGTGTGCTTTCCGTTTTGCATTCAATTCTCATAGTTCTTGCTCAGAGTCTGCCTGTATTGCCCCATTGTCTGCATACAGCAACTTTGTTGATCTGTTCCCTTAATCCTGTTTGCTAATATAGTCCATCACCAGTATAAACAGCAGTGGGCTCAGAGATAAACCCTGATCCACACCCACTCCCACTGGAACCCCCTCGGTCCGTCTGAACACTGTTCATATTTGTGTCATTGGATCCTTGTATATCACCTGCACTAAGTTCTATCAGTGTGTTTCTGGGACTTGAACCATCACTAGACTGGCCAAATCAGCTTCCTTGGGACCTTGTCATATGCTTTCGCTTTCTCCAAGCCTAGGAATACCCAAGTAGACACTTTCATCATCTCTACCTTCATCTCAACTATCTTTCTCACTGCAAACATTGGGTCACTTGTGCTGCATCCTGATGTGAATCCAAACTGATTGTCTCCCATCTTGCTTGCTACCACTTTCAGCATTTGTTTATCAATTACCCTCTCCAGAACTTTCATGCAGTGTGACAGGAGTTTGATACTTCTACACTGTCCTTAGTTTTGAATGTCTCCTTTGTTCTTGTACACTGGCACTATTATGCTTAAGCTCCAGTCATAGAGAATACACTTTTCTCTCCATATTGCTATGAGTACCCTGAGGAGCCATTTTTCCCATAAGTCACCCAACATCTTGATCATATCTGCTGTGATCTCATTTGAGCCTGCTGCTTTCCCTGACTTCATTTTCTTTAGAACTGTTTTTACTTATTCAAGGGTGGGTTATACAACTTCTACTTCTTTCATTTTAGGTTGTGTTTGCGGCAGTACAGTTTCTGTGAGATTTTCTTCATTCAGAAGCTGCTGGAAGTATGCCTTCCATCTGCCTTTGATATCCTGCGGACTGGTGAGCAGGTTGCTGCTGGCATCCCTTATGGCTGGTGTCTGATGACTAGCTTCTTTATCTTTCTGTCTTTGCCTTGCAGCAACCTTTCAATATTTTTTTGTGTCGTCTACTGAGTCACTTTCCGGAAGCTGGTAGAGTGCTTCTGATTCCTTGCCTTTGCTATTGCAACTGCTCTTTTAGACTATTTGTTAGTCAATATGTTTTCTATGTTAGCCTGGTCCATATTTTCTGTTTCCCATTTTTTGCTGTACTCCTTCTTTTTGTTGATGAGTCCCCCTGGACTTCTGCATTCTACCACCAGCTTCTATGTATGTATGTTATTTCCATACCTGGCTTGGCCATACATCTGTTCTGTAATTCTGTAGTCCTCACATGTGCTGTTTTGAGGTGCTGTTATTCTTATTCAGCTTCACCTATTTTCTCTTCTTCCTGAGTTGCTAAAACCCTGAGTATTTCCTTGAACTCTTGTACTTTCCCTCTAGTCAGCTTCCAGGTCTTCAGCTTAGTCTCTGTTGACCTTAGAGCCTACTCTCACCACTGCTTGCAGATGATTTTGGCAGCCAGGTTTTATGCTGTGAGCCGAATGTTTAAATGGGGATGACTTTGCAATTGCTGATTCTACCCCAGTGCCCTTTCCTTTTCTAGGAGGAAGTCTACCTGAATTTCATGTTGTCCACTCTTGTATATGATCTTGTGACTGTGTCTCTTGCTGAACCATGTGTTGGCTGCTATCAAGCTATTATTTATAGTTTTATTTATATCACATTATAATTCCATGTCATATTTTTTCAACTTACTTGTATTCCATTTTAACATTAAACGCAATAAATAAAACCAACATCTTTTTCATTTTTATTACAATTTACTATATTCATACCCTTTCTGCACAACCATTACTTTATTCTCCTTAACACTACTGTACAATTCCATAATTTGTTGCAGAGTAATTCCTCACACCTAGACTGCCACACGCTCCATATTGCCCCATACAAAGCAATCTCAGACCCCGCCTTGATGGGACTGCTGCATATCTGCAAGTCAAGCTCCATTTGAGTAACCTGCACACATGACCTCATCTTGGTCTGTAACATTAATAGGACTTGTTGGCGGGACAGATTTGTGTCCCAGAGACTCCCTCATCTGTGGAATAAACTCCCTCTCCACTTCAAGCAGCGTAACTCATTATCCCTTTTTAAGCGCAACCTGGATAGATAACTGGATGGGAAACAGAAAATACACCCCGGGGACTCCACCTGTGTCCCTGCTGGACAAGGGCTTTGGGTGCTGACTTGTCTAAACATGTCTAAACTCTTGGCTAGGCTAATAAGGGCCTCAGGCCCAATAGCCTAGTAACTTCCTATGATCCTATGATCCATCAAATCATGATGCATTTTTTCTCTTTATATCTTTGTCACATCCTTATATTCCCCATGTCATAATATTTTCATGTTTATTTCCTGAAAACAGTCAAGTGTGTACTCCCTGAAAGTTTTCCACATCATTTTCATTCACCTACGTTATATTAAAGCATGCCTCATTGTTTCCCCTAAATCACAACTTTTACATTCTTTCATTTTGCTGCTTGTATCTCATTTGTCCCGTTACGAGGAATCTAACATTATTCTCCACAGAAAGTCACTTATTTCTTCCACTTCTTTGAATCTTTCTTACCTATCTCTTATAAACATTATTTTTTTCTATTAAACATTTTCATGATTAAACATACAATTTCTCCATTGCTATTTCATACCATATCCATCTCCTTTGAATCCCTATTTTCAGTTTCCTTAGCTTCATTTTATTTATGTACTCATTAATTTCTTTAATTACCTTTTTTCCTGCCTGAATACTTAACCACTATATCTTATTCTATAAAATTTCTCTTGATATCTTTCTCTTTCCTTATTCTATCAGTATATAATACACATTTAAAAATGCCAACAATTACAAAAAAAAAAGATTGAGTAATCACAAACTAATCTCTTTTCTTTTACTGTATCATGCCACTCACTTAAATGGGTTCAGCTTTGAATCCATATGCTCCCAAATTTTTCTAATAACTCTTTCTTTACATGCTAGAAAGGGATATACACCCTAGGTTTTTGTCAGCTTCACTGAAAAGAAATATTATGAAAGTCATAATACATAATATACAATGTTGACATGTCAAAATACTGAAATGTTAGAATATTGAAATCAAAATATCGTCTACATGTATACGGAGCTGGACTTGCATTTCCCTGCAGGACCCATGTTAGTATTCATTTCTAAATTTCACAAACAAGCAAGTGATATTAGTGATACTGTTTGCTGACTGGCTGTTTTATGCTACAGTGGACATGCGCAGTACATGTATGCTATTTGAAGCTGTTTTGAGTTCAGCATTGTAAAGGTCATACGTTTTGACATTTTACGATTTTGTTTTCACTGTTACTTTCAGTATACCTACAATTCACTAAGTTGTCATGTACCCACCCATAAACCCACATGTAACTCAACTTCCCCAATGTGTATGTATGGATAATATATACCTTTTTTGAAAAGACATGTTAAAAGCTTTCCACAGCACAGTTCTTCTAAATCCCCCCAAGTCAAATTTCCATAACTCTGTATGGATACAACCTTGGGTTTCTCAAGAGATGTGTGTCTATTGTATGTAAGAAAGTCTTTCTATATTGCACAGCTTATAAACAAAGTGATTATGTTTAGATCTAGGGATGTCATGTCATTGTCTACGTTTACTCAGACTTCATTAGGTCCCCTCATTGAATATAATGCCCCTTTTGGCAGGTATATGTTCAAACACATGTAACAGCTGGAATATGTCCTACACAGACTGACTCAAAGCCCTGTCACTATACTCGGTGTCCTACAGACTGCTAAGAGGTGGCCTATGTTTGGCATCCAAGACATCCTCTAAACAATCACTGGTGGATTTATTGCACATCAACAAGTCAAGTTGCATCAGAAATACTTGGTCTAGGGATATAAACATCATCAACAGAATGGTTTGGTTTGGAGGGACAGGTATATCTCACAGAGGATAATGCTGCTGTAAAACAGACTCCCCATCTATATAAAATGAAGTTCATACCTGTAAATGTTCAAGCACAACTTAAATCTATGGATGGGAAACAAGATTTACTTCAGGGCTGCCCCCTGTACCACTAATGGACAGAGGCAGCTCCTAAATACTTTATTTCATTGCATGAGTCCCTTCAAGTTATCTGTGTTATTATGTTAGTTATTCGCATTAGGGGCAATATAAAATTATCAACCATGGGATGGGTAAGGCCAGTCTATAAAACATAATTTACAAACCAAGAAGAAAAATATGTTACTGCAGAGACTCCAGTTTGCGGTTCCAGCAGAAAACGATCTCAAAAAACACTCAAAAGCTGTTACAATATTTTGTTTTAGCATTTTTATTTTAATAAATGCAAAACTTCTTCAGATAAAACAGTAAAAATCCAAACAAATTTGAAGTGTAGCTTATATAACATCCTAGGTCACATGAGAACCAAGCTGTCTTTCATTCATGAAATTTAAAGCTATTTAAAGCTATACGCCCGTATTAAAATCTTTAACCTATAGCTTAAATTACATAGTGATCCATGAGTATACCCATTTCTTTGCTTTAAGGCCAATCCAAAACCAAATTGTACAGGTTATTTCAACCACTAATAGGGAGATTGGCTAGGCTTAAAATGGCCCTCAAGGGAAGCTAGACTAGTACTTACCTATGAACTTAAGATATTATTTGACTATAATAAAATACTAAATACCAGTATAAAATGTCTGCTATTATGATGTTGTAATAATTGTTTCCTGCTAATGTGTACCCAAATATTGCTACTGTACTTTTTTTCTGTTATGTATATTTCCTTATCTACCATATTTGTCATGTTTTTGTGTGGAGCTTTTCTCCATGGGCTATGCTTAAAAAGATCTTCCTGACCTGTTGGATTTTCCCAGTCAATACATGGAAATTAATAAATAAATACATTAAAAAAGTCTCAAAAGAAAATGTTTAAAGTTATGCAGGAAATGACTAACCTGATAAGGCTTCCTTACACCTTTTTGAGATTAAATTATTTGATTAGATGATGTGCCATCATGGCAGAACTGAATTTCCTCATCACTGTTTTCATAGGTTCATAGGTAAGTAGTAGGCTTACTGCCCTTTTAGGCCATTTAACCCTAGCCAATTTCCCTTTTTGTGCTCAAATTAACCTATCCCATTAAGTTAGAGATTGGCCTTACACATCCCATAGTCAATAATTATACTAAGATCATGTCATAAGTAATTTGAGTCAGTCCACATGGGACATATTTTCTTATGAAATTACTTCCAGTGCGGGTTTGTAAGTTCAAACCAGTCTGTAAATCTGCACTTGCAGAGGTTCCTTTCTTTGGGAGAGATCTTCCTTCATGTTTATGATTGTGAAGTTGGTGTATATATGTTTTTGGGGTGTGCAGTGCATGCCTTCCTAATGTTGAGTGAAAATGCATTCTTTTTTGTTTTTCCTTCTGGACAATGTATTTGTTTTCTTCTGGTTGTCACTTTGTGTAGATGTAACTTGACAAGTCATAGCACAAGCAGTTGCTAAAGTTCCTTATTCCATATTGGCTATGAAACTATGCAAGTATTATTTCATTTTGCATGTTTACTGCCTTGCCACTTCAAGACATTCTGTTTCTTCTCTCAGCCACTTTTGCTACAGTCTTCTCTTAACTTACAGAATTAACCTGAAAGGTTTTACTGTAACTGTTTTAGACCCACGGAGTAAAAATCATGGTAAGAATTCCCCTTTGTCTGCTATTGTGTTATATTGGAATATAAATGTATTTGTGAAGTAATGGTTGGCTTTATGCCTAAGTGAATTAGGTAGTCACCTAGGCTGCTACTCATCTATTCTTACTTTCATGGTTGTGTTATTGTTGTAATGCCTTCTTCCATGGTTTTTCCATAATCATTTCATGGATTGTGATTTTTTTCTTGTTTTCTCATGTTTTTCACTATGTAATGCTTCGTCTCCATGAAATTCTCTATAGAATGCTGTCTGACATTTGATGTAATGTAAAGGATTCCACTAAGACTGTCAATTCAGTGAGTGAAAGTGATTTTGAGGACCAGATTATTTTATTAATGATAGCAGTGATGGCCCAAGCTGTTGGATTAACTTCTTATGTTGGAATTATAAATCTTTACCAGGATGACTCTAATTTAATTTCAGCAGGCAGTTTAGATGCCAGTGATGTTGATGAGGTTGTATGGCCTCCTCCATGCCGTAGTGGAAGGTTTTGGGGAAGCAACTAATAGTATGGGTTATGTTGGGATGTAACTAATTTATTTTTCTGCGGATTACTAAATAAAATATATATTTTTAAAATGGTGATTGTATTACTTTCATTTTTGTGGCTGCAGTTACTGTTGTCACTGTTTGTTCACAGTGGTGCACTTTTGTGTTTGCTAATGTTTTGAGTGGAAGCACTATGTGTATAGGTAAAGTGTTTTTGATTGGTACGTAGGGGAGGAAGTTAGTGAGAGGTATGGATTTGTTTGAAAATTAGCTATGAATATGAAATTAGGAAAGAGTAATGTAATAATCCTATCAGAAGATTTGTCTTACAAACACACACACACACAAACACACATGCACACACAAACACACACAGACACAGTTGCTCTTGGTCAAGGGAGTGAAACTTAGTGCATTATTTAAATTATGCTGTATTTAATGTGAACAACGTGGTACAAAACTGTAGAACAGGTATGTAATGAAGTTTTGGAGGAAACAAAGGTTCTTAACAAAGGCTTATTCCTGAAAATGTTAGGAGGGTGATAGAAAGTGAGATCACAGAGCTATATGGGGATCATGTATGACATATGAGCATTAGTTTGTTAAAGTTCTGTATGAGACCGTGTGTGTGTGTGTGTGTGTGTGTGTGTGTGTGTGTGTGTGTGTGTGAAAACCCAGTCAGGGATATTTCTCAGTATTCTGTATAGCTGTACAGCACAAGTAACACCATATTGGCTTATGGCACCGGGAACAGTATATAAATGAGTATTTTAAAAGAAACAAAACTCACTGTTCATGTTAGTTTTAAAAATGAACTGCAACAAGAATGAGGGTACCATCAATACAGCATACAGATACAGCCTATTGCCCTCTTGAAAAATAGTGCCATGTAAAATAGGGATAACAACCAATGCAATAGTGATTTGATTACAAAGCTGAATGAGAATGCATTTACTTTGTTTTTATTCTGTCACAGCTGAAGGTCAGGAAAAACACTACATATCTAACATATGCTGGAAGTGAGGCTTCACAGGAAAAATGAGTTTCAGTAAGCCAGCAGAAATTCTATCCTGACAATTTCATCTAGGAAATAAATAATTCCATCAAAGAAAACACATATAATAGTTACCACTGTGGTGGGTGATACTGGTATAGGAAAACATACAAAATAAAAGTAAAACATGCAAACAATTGTGCAAATCATTGTAAGTAAAGAATTGGAGCAGAAAAATAAACAACAGGGGGAAAGACACCCCTAGTCAAATAGCATCCTATAGGGTGAGGTGCTGAATTTCTAGCACTTGCCTTTACAGCAGTGAATAAAAAGCCCACCAACTGATTGGCCAGGAACACTCCATCTGGCAAATCAGTTTGTGATGTTTTTACTGTTTGCCTTCACATCGCAAGGAAAAGAAAGCCTGTGCATATTAAATGGTGAAGAGAAATGGTTTGTGGCTATGAATGATAGCAGGAGCCCGTGAAAGTATGAGGTAAGTTTTTTTTTAAAACTTGGCAGTCAGCCAGATATAACCAACGAACACATTTATAGTACAGAGTACCTGGCAGACAGGTACTGAATTTGCATTGTAAATGTGTACAGTACAATCCCTGATTTCACAGAATATCTCCATTACTTGCAGCTTTCTGTGATTTTGCACATCACTGATATTTCTTCATGTTTTTGTCTATTTCCTCATAAAATGCTTAATTTCTCTGGTACATGCGTTCCGGCCCCAAAACCCGGACCATACCACAAAAGGAGGGGGTGTATCCATATTCATAAAGGATACCCACACCTCCAGGTTGGTGGCAACGCACGAAGCTTTGGAAACCATCCAGGTGCAACTAACCATAGGCAAAACTGCTCTACAAATTGTAGCATGCTACAGGCCACCCTCTCAAACTCAGGAACCCCACACAGCCTTCCTGAAGACACTGGAGGGTATAAATGTATCTCCAAACACCATCATATTGGGTGACTTCAACTACCCGAATATAGACTGGGAACATTACTCAAGCCCTAACTTTCTAGCCCAACGGTTCCTGGAGTTCATAAATTCAAATGCCATGGAACAGCTAGTCACTGTTCCCACGAGAGGAGAAAATATACTAGATCTCATTATCACAAACATGGGGACAAAATGCTCCACACCGAAGTATATCCCTCATTGGTGAGATCTGATCATAAACTAATCTCACTGGAAATCCACATCCCCCCACCCCAAACAAAAAGACCACAGTGAAGAACTTCTCTAAAGCAAACTTCACACTACTCAAGACTGGTGTGGTATCCTTCAAGGCCCCTGAGACAGTGGAAACCACAACCCAAGCTGCGGAAGCCCTTACAAATGCCTTCTATGAACACCTCCAGGACTGCATGGATCAGGCAATCCCAAATAAAACCAAGACTCTTTCCACAAAGGGCAAACGTCCAGTCTGGTGGACCCCAGCCATTAACAAACTTTACAATAAGAGGAGAAAGCTATTACATGATAGAACAAAATCCATAAAAGGGAAGTCACCCCTGATCATTATTAGTAAAAAATACGAGCACTCATAAAATCAACTAAGGCCAATTTTGAGAGAAAAATTGCCATGGATTCAGAGGACAATCATAAGGCCTTTTTCAGCTATGTTAGGAACCTGGGTGGAAACTCCCAGATATGCTCAGAATTAGTCCAAAATGATACAAAAATCACTGAACCCACAGACGTTGCCAACATACTGGCAGACAGGTTCAGTGCAAACTTCACCCCCCTCCCCTAAAGGAGAGATAACTATCCCAGCGGAGTGTAGCCTCCCAGACATCTCAAATGCGCAGGTGAAAGCTGCTCTCTCTAAAGCTAAAAACACAGCATCAATGGGACCGGATGGTGTCCCTGGCTGTGTGCTACACGAGCTAAATGAGGAATTAAACCCGCACATAAGGCAGCTGTTTAATCTCAGCCTTACCACAGGATACATGCCGAAGGAGTGGCGTACGGCAACTGTGGTCCCACTCCACAAAGGCGGTGCCTCTACGGACCCTGGTAATTACCGCCCCATAAGCTTAACAAGTCTAGTCTGCAAAGCTATGGAGAGGATCATAATGGAGCTCATAAACAAAGATATAGGGGACTTGCAGACATTGGACCTGACCCAGTTTGGCTTCGTCAAAGGAAGATCATGCCTTTTGAACTTGGTCGACTTCTTCGAAACAGTCACCAAGGCCATTGATGAGGGAAAGGCAGTCCATACAGCCTACCTTGACCTTGCAAAGGCTTTTGACACAATACCCCACTCGGGTATTGTAGAAAAACTTACCAGCTTAAATGTAAACCCATATGTCACAAGATGGGTTGCAAACAGGCTTAAGGACAGAACCCACAGGGTTAGAGTTGCTGGCGCTATGTCAGACTCCAAGCCGGTCACAAGTGGTGTCCCACAGGGCTCGGTCCTTGGCCCCCTATTGTTCGGCATCTACTTCTCAGAAGTACAGGCCAACATGGGAGGACTTTGGCTGACAAAGTTTACAGATGACTGCAAACTGGGCGCCATAGTGGAAAGTGCATCGGACACGGATATCCTTCAGAAGGGATTCACGGAAACAGATAGCTGGTGCCAGAGCCATGGCCTGAAGTTAAACGCCAAAAAATGTATAGTCATACCCTTCTGGAAAAACAAGGTAACCCCAAGCTACCATATAGGTGGCAATCCACTAAGCACAGAAGAGGTTATCAGGGACCTGGGGACCCAGGTTGACAGTGGCCTTTCATTTGACACTCACGTTGCTAAAGTGGTTAGAAAGACCTTCTACATTGCCCACCTGATCATGAAGGGATTCACATCCAGATCTAGTGAGGTCATTGTTCCCCTGTACTCTTCACTTATCAGACCAATGATCAAGTACAATGCCCCATTCAGGATGTATCTCGCCCGACATCTGCAGCAATTGGAGAGACCCCAAAAGTTTCTCACCAAAAGGATAAAGGGACTCCAAAATCTGTCATATGCTGCCAAATTGAAGAAACTCCAGCTCTATTCAGTCGCATACCGTCTGCTCAGAGGTGACATGTGCCTGACATACAAGGCCATGTCCAACCCGGAATTAATGGACATGCTCCACCTCAAAAAATCCAAATCCACCAAAACCACTAGAGCAAGCGACTTAAACCTTAGCATGGATATAAATAGGACGTGCTGGAGGGATAGATTTATCACTCACAGACTCCCTATGCTGTGGAATAGAGTCCCGGTCCATGTGAGGCAGAGCACCTCGCTGGCTCTGTTCAAGAGAAATCTTGACCTGTGGATGGGAGATCGTAGGTTTACCCTGGGAATCATCTCTGTGTCACTGCTGGACAGAGGCACAACAAACTAATGGGTACAGTATTTTTTCATATAAGGGGTGGCGTAAGCCACAAAAATTCAGGCTAGGCTTATAAATGCCTTGGGGCAGATAGCCTAGTATAAACCTATGAACCTATGAACCTATGAACATCACTGAAGATTACAGTCATTTAGTAGTGCAGATAGAGTTTAATGATTCTTATTGTTCAGCAATGCATGCTAATACAAATAAACTGTTGTTTTGGTGTGCTGTCCCTCATAAAAAACCTTCATTTTTCTGGTAAATTGCTGAGGATTACAGTTAGTCAGTGTGATTAATAACAGTCATTAGAGTTATGTACTTTTTATTCAGAAAATGCATGTTGATGCAAAGCTTGATGTTCTGTTAATGTTTAAGTAATATTTAAAAATTGCCCCTGGTTTTGAACTTTTCTTTTGTTCCGCTCCCATTATTTTTGTCTTTGTCTCTGACTGATAAGCAAATAAATTGAAAACTATGAATCCTCCTGAGTTTGTCTCTTTTTTTTTTTTTTTTTTTTGGTTTGCTCATCATAAAATTTGTGGTTTTCTGTGGTCAGTTGTAGAACATTGCAATCATTAAACAATGACAGACATTTGACCTTCTGATTTCATAGTTTTCAGAAAAATGAATACAATGCAAATCTGTTATTCTGTCAACTCTCCAAGTATGTAAGAGCAATACTTAAAATCTGTTTCTGCTTTTGGACTTTTGTGTCCCTAATGTTTTGGCATTGTCCCTGATTCTTTCTCTATGAACTTGAGAGTGTTTTTTAAATAAGAATCAGATCTCTGAGATGTACACAGACAAATTAACTGTAGTTGCTGGGAGTGCCCATGCAGGTAAATTAATAACAGCTGTTTGCTCATTATTCTGGCCTTGCAGGGTTAGTGTGATTTGTGTGAAGCAACTTGGAATACTTTAATGTGTGACTACCATTTGTTTGTAACAAAGCTGAAATTCATTACATGGTCATAATTTTTATTACAATCAGACTTTTGAAGCACACACAGAAATGACTTTACTGCTGGCTGGGGGGTGGTAGTAACTCACACGCTTGTCATTTGCAAAGTTTAGTCATCAGTTTGACTTTGCAGGAATAGTATTCATGTGTGCGAAGTAAGGTGAAGTGCTTTACTGTTATAACCATTATTTATTTACCACAATTTGACATCTGAGGTGTACATTGTAAAGTGGATGTAATTGGTGGATGTGGATGCCATCTTTGAACACAAGTGACTTTCCCCTGCTGTAGTTTGATTACTGTTAAACAGTAGCCACTGATGTGGCATGGCAGGAGTAGTGTCAAACAATGTATTTGCTAAGATTATGGCTTATGCATGTGTAGTGGGAGGGTGGTTGCAGTGTGTTTAAGATTAACAACTTATACATAATTTCTCTCTCTTTTTCCATCACAAGCATCAGCATTGCAGATAACAGGTGGCTAGCTTTGGTTGTCTATTAGGAGCACAATATGAGTGAAAGTAACTGGTTATTAATATTAGTGGTACAGTGAGCAACACTGCCATCTCACAGCACATACCTCTAGTTAAGTTATTGGCTGTAGCTTCTTCTCTATGGAGTCTGCATGGTCTCCTGTATCTCTGTGGATTTAACCAACTACTCTGGTTTCCTCCAACATCCTATAGATATGATTTATGTGCATTGACATTCCTCTAATTTGTCTTTAGGCCAAGCGTGCAGCATGTGTGTGTTTGTGTGCATCTTGTGATAGACTTGTCTTGATGGGGCCAGTGTCATTATATGTGCGTTTGTGTGATCTATGAGAGTGTGTGGGTATGTGTGCGCATCTGTGTGTCTCTCTGTGTATGTCTGTGTGTTTCTGTTTGTGTGTAGAAGTAATAGCACTGATTGTTATATGTGGACACATGCAATATTGCCGGATACATATATAACCCTTTTCTGGGTAGCAGTAAAAAAGTAGCTAGGAAGCATTATCTTTCAAAAATAAGGCATAAAATACACCACAGAACAGCCAGTCTGTCAGAGCTTCTGGTGGCACTCATATCCTAGGCTGTATAAGTAGATTATGATGCAATCTTAGTAATGACCTCTGCCCTGAACCTCATCTATTCTAAAACTGGCTCTACTCAGAGGTGTACACAGATGTTCAGTGTAGCTTATGTTGGGGGTCTGGGGATAGTGTGGTCAGTGCTACTTTAATTGCCCTTACAATCAAACCTCTGAGATATGCACAGAATGTTGCTGCAGCTTTGTAGGGGCTGTTGACAGTGTGGTAATTATTTCTTTAATTTTTCTGACAAACCTCAGAGATGTGCATAGAAGGTTACTATATCTGTCTAGGAGCAGTGTACTGCTTAGGAGCAATAGCTTGGAATACATTACTATAACTGTTATTTTTTTCACTTTCATCTCAAACATTAGATACCTATATAGGTAGTTATTTTTTTTGGGGGGCTAGGAGTAAGGAAACATACTATTATATATGTCTGACAACAGCAGGTTTAAATACATTACAAGGTTCTATTTGTTCTTTCAGTTTTGTCCTAGTCCGACAACAGAGTGGCACATAAAGGGTGGCAGCCTTTTGGGTATAGGGGTAAGAATGCATGATATACATACTTGACAGCAGCTACTTGAAATATGTGATTGTGGCCATTTGTACCTTCATCCCAATGTAGCAATACTAGAGAACAACACAGAAGGGGATTATGTTTTTTTTTGGCTGGGGGATAAGTAGGCACTACTCCTAGATGTGATTTATGAATCTACACAGTCATCTGTCTTCTCAGTTTTTGAATTGCAATCGTGTCACAAGCAACTTATTAAGAAAAACAAAATAAGACTGAATTTCTTTCCTTGCTTGCTTGTTTTTGTTCAAGCCATCATTTTAGCAAAAGACTGGAAAATGACTCTAAAATGCTTCTCATAGCATCTATAACTGATTGGCTTCTGGGACAATAGAGCCCCTCAGAGCCCTCCTCCCCAGTTAAACTAATTTGGTTATTTATTCCACAGTTATTACAGAGGTACTGTTAGCTAGTTATGGTGTTGGAAATAAACTCCAAAATGCACCACAGAACATGTATAACCCTCAAGGCTTCTGGGTGCTTAGCAGACCCTACATCCCTGCCTTAATTCAGGTATTACCTAGACAGTTATTACAGTGCTTTCTGAACCAGTTTGGATGTGTTGAAAAGATGCAGGAAAAAAGCTGAAGAATAACAAAATATGTGAGAGAAGGTAGAATAAGGCCCTCTGGATGATGTGGGGATGCTGTGATGTGGAGAACTGGGGCAGGGGGGTGAGCGAAACTGTGGGATGTTTGTGTGAGGGCGATTGGGCAGTGGGAGGGGGAGCATGGAGCCCATTGCCTAGAGCACTATTTCACCTACATTCGAGGTGTGTGGAATGCAACTAACACATTAGGCTTTGAACTTCTTGCTGTCAAATTTTTGTGTGGATTGTTTGATGGGTTCTGAATAAGCTACATACAGTGGATATAAAAAGTGTACACACCCCTGTTAAAATTCCAGGTTTTTGTGATATAAAAAAATGAGACCACAATAAATCATTTCAAAAATTTTCCCTCCTTTAATGTGACCTATAACCTGTGCAATTCAATTGAAAAACAGACACATCTGTTAGGGGAAAAATATAAAAAAAAAAATAAACGTACAATACGCTGGTTGCATAAATGTGTACACCCTTAAACTAATACTTTGTTCTGTGCGCACACCCTTAAACTAATACTTTGTTGAAGCACCTTTTGATTTAATTACAGGATTCAGTCTTCTTGGGTACACACCTGCCATCAATTAAAGAGACTCTGTTTAACCCAAAATAAAGTTCAGCTGTCCTAGTAGGATTTTCCTGACATTTACTCAGTTGCCTGCTACAGTAAAAGCCATGGTTCACAGAGGGCTTACAAAGCATCAAATATCTCATCGTTGAAAAGTATCAGTCAGGAGAAAGGTACAAAAAATTTCCACAGCATTGGAGATACCATGGAACACAGTGAAGACAGTCATCAAAAAGTGGAGAAAATATGGGACAACAGTGACACTGCAAAGAACTGGATGTCTCTCCAAAATTGATAAAAAAAACAAGATGAATACTGGTCAGGGAGGCTGCCAAGAGACCTACAACAACACTGAAGGAGCTGCGGGAATTTCTGGCAAGTACTGGCTGTGTACTACATGTGACAATAGTCTCCCATATTCTCTGTATGTCTGGACTATGGGGTAGGGTTGCAAGACCGAAGCCTTTTCTTACACAGAAAAACATCCAGGCCCGGCTAAAATTTTCAAAACAATACATCGTCTCCCAAAGGCATGTGGGAAAATGTGTTATGGTCTGATGAGACCAAGGTTGAACTTTCTGGCCACAATTCCAAAAGGTACATTTGGTGCAAAAACAACACTTCGCATTACCAAATAACACCATCCCCACAGTAAAGCATGGTGGTGACAGTATCATGCTTTGGGGTTGCTTTTCTTCAGCTGGAACTGGGGCATTAGTGAAGGTGGAGGGAATTATGAACAGTTCCAAATACCAGTCACTTTTGGCCCAAAACCTTCAGGCATCTGCTAGAAAGCTGAAGATGAAGAGGAATTTCACCTTTCAACATGACAGTGACCCCAAGAATACATCCAAATCAACAAAACAATGGCTTCAACAGAAGAAAATTAAAGTTTTGGAATGGCCCAGCCAGAGCCCTGCCTTAATCCAATAGAAAATCTGTGGGGTGACCTAAAGAGGGCTGTGCACAAGAGATGACCTCACAATCTGACAAATTTGGAGTGCTTTTGCAAGGAAGAGTGGGCAAATATTGCCAAGTCAAGATGTGCCATGCTGACAGACTCCTACCCAAGAAGACTGAATGTTGTAAATAAATCACAAGGTGCTTCAACAAAGTATTAGTTTAAGAGTGTGCACACACAACAAAGTATTAGTTTAAGGGTGTGCACACTTATGTAATCAGCTTATTGTAAGTGTTTTGCTTTTTATATTTTTCCCCTAAAATATTTGTTTGTTTTTCAATTGAATTGCACAGGTTGTAGGTCACATTAAAAGTGGGAAAAGTTTTGAAATTATTTATTGTGGTTTCATTTTTTTATATCACAAAAACCTGGCATTTTAATGGGAGTGTACACTTTTTATATCCACTGTAGGTAAATTCCAAGGGCTTGTCTGAATTTTTGACTCAAAGGATATTCTGCCACTGAGTTGTATGCAACATCTAACTTTTATTTTATTTACCTTGTTGCTAGCAATTTTATCTCACCACTTCATTCCCAGAAATGTAGTATAAGTAATTTTATTTCCCCCTGACTGCCGTAGGCAGCACGAGACTGTTGTGATGAAAAGGATGCTCCCATCTGGGTAAGTCAGATTTATGTTTGTTATAGTTGGTAACTGACTTATCCGCGGTGGTGGTGCTGTGGTAGCGTTGTCGCCTCACAGTAAGACGCTGTCTGGTTCGATTCTCAGCTAGAGCATCTTCTGCATGGAGACATGCGTGAATGGGTGTACCTTCGTTGAAGGTTGTGCGTCAGGGCTGGTAACTCGGTACGTAAAAAATCAACTACCAATCATTAGCGGACCGGAGTTCTGCTGTGGTGACCCCTAACCAGGAAAAGCTGAAAGATGCAACAACAACAACATAGTTGGTAACTGGCATATTATAGCATATGGTTAATAGCTGACTAAGAATTGTTTAGTAATGTATTAATTGCTGTCCATAATTTCTGGGTCTCTCTAAAAACACGACATATATGTGCAATTTTGCATGTATCCCTGCCTGACAAAGATGGTTTGCTAGTGTTTTGATTGAAGCTGCCATTTTAGAAAGAAGCATTTTTAGGTAGCATTCTAAATTACTCTTTCTACAATGGGACACCAAAATAAAACATTTTTGGGGTGCTCATTTCTTTCCAGGGTTTTCTGCTAATGTTGTATGGTTTCTGTTACTTAATAAAGCTGAAAACAAATTCTTGTTTTGTTTATACTGTACATTCCATATGACTGGAGACCAGCAGGCATTACAGTCACGAAGGCAACAGTACTATAAGTAACTTAGTGGTTCTCTGTTCCATTACTTTCACTGTGTTAGTTCTGTATATGACGGTGCTACACTGTCAAAACAGAGAAAATAAGAAGGAAGGTAACATTGAAAACAAGATTATATTATGTGCCTTTATTAGCTCATTTGAAGTAACTTGCAGAAAACAAAAACAACATTTGAGTTAATTAGTGTTGTGGAGGTGCTGCGGTAGCGTTGTCGCCTCACAGTAAGACACTGTCCGGTTCGATTCTCAGCTAGAACGTCTTCTGGGTGGAGACATGCGTGAATGGGCGTACCTTAGTTGAAGGTTGTGCGTCAGGGCTGGTAACTCGGCACATAAAAATCAACTACCAATCATTAGCGGACCAGAGTTTCGCTGTGGCGACCCCTAACCGGGAAAAGCCGAAAGACACAACAAGTGTTGTGTGTACAAGATCAGCAGTTCAGTTATTTAGATGGTAATCAAAAGACAGCATATCATATTGCCACTCAGGTATTTTATCTGTTCGTCATCTTTGGACAAATATCTCAAAGCACCAATGCATATTTGTTTGAAAAAAAAAATAGATATTGAATGCCAGTTGTTTTTGTAGGGTCCTTTTCATCTTATGGAAAGTTATTATGCTAAAATATAGTATAATGAACATATTATTTTATATTATATTGCAGTATATTAAATAACATTTGCTTGATGTTAGGAGAAGAACATAGGCCCTTCTAGTCTGCTCTTTTAAGTTCATCTAACATTATTCTAACATAGATAGTTGAATTACAGTTCATCAAATGCCATGACTTGTTGAACAGAATTGCAACCCCCCCCCCGGAGTATGAGAAAATACTTTCTTTTAAATGTCGGTCATACTTTTCAGTCAGTAGTGCACAGTTTGAAAAGTACTTTTGTGCTGTTCATGTATGTGGTAGCTTGATCTCAGCAGCCAAGATTTTCTGTATTCTGATTTGTCTGTTTTTCTTTAGTAAGATAAAGTTTGGTGGCTTCATCTGCATTAAAGTATCTAATAACAGAATTTGATGTATGAGCTATGTGATTTGCTTATTTCTTGCTGTCAGCTGGGCCTCACCAGACTGGTACTAGTTACATGTAAAATCAGTAAACCAGATAAAGTACTGTTTGATTAGCCCTGAAACTGGGTAGTTATGCTTAACATTTATATCTATTTATCAAATGCTAGGTAGGTTAGTGAAATACCTTGAAAAAGGAATCATTTAGTATGTGATGTGCTAACTACTTGATTATTTTTTTCTTTGAACATGATGTACTCTAAAAAAAAAAATCACTTGGACACAATCTGTTATACGACTCCATTTATGAACTATGCCAGTAAAGTAGTACCCCCCTCATGCTTCCAAACATAAATATTCAGGGAATCATGTACCTTTCCCAGCCAGTGGAAAGGACTAGAACAGCAAATCCAAGCAATGATTTTTTCCTTAATATTCAGTGATCATTTTTTTTTTTTATGGGGAAAAAGGGGGGTTGATAATGATGATGATGATGATTCAGCTATCAGTTCTTGACCTGACAACCCATCTATTCCATGTGACAGTGTCTGCACTGGAATCCTCAGTTTTACCTGTCAAAGCATACCGTGATATCTGCATGACCAGTCATCAGTTATTTCCCTATGATTCTCTGCATGCACCTATAATAACTTTAGATCACCACAGCCTCCTATCATTGTGTGGCTTGAGTGGGACTGCCTATTCATCTGCCAGTGCACACTAATGGACTTCCTACACCCAATAACAAATCCCTTCACCCACCTGTGACCACACTGTCTGGGATCCCCACACTTGCCTATTAATGCACACTTTGGGACTCCCCCACCTCTGTTTTAACAGTACTTGCTGTGGGATTTTATTGCATGTATTTTGGGTTTGTTAACCAGGGCAGAGCACTGATCCATATGGGGCTTTCTTAGACTCATCCAGGATACAATGTCTGGTTAATTGATCTGCTCAGAGTAACATAGTAGACAAATGGAAGCTGAGGGAATTAAGCCCTGGACTACAGGAAGCAGCCTACAGATCATAGCCTTAATCCTGTGCACAAACTGCTAGATCACCACAATCACCTATTAGTGTATGCATTGGAACCACCACATTCGCTAATAAGTGTACACTGTCAGATTCTAAAAGTTTTCTGTTTGTGCACATCTTAGGATCCACACACCTTACCTGTTACAGCACACCTTGGGATCATTATACACTCCTCTCTATACATATGTCAGAATTTACACATCCACTTATCAGTATACACCCTGGATAACACACACATTAATGTAGAAGCTAGGACCTTTTCACCTACCTCTCAGGGCAAACTTCAGGATTTCCACACCCACGTATCACATCTTGGGGTCCTCATAGCCACATATCAGAGGACACTGTGGGGTCATCACATCCACTGCAGTAAGAATGACTGCTCCATTCCAGCCTTCTCTGAAAACTCATAAAATGATGCTGGACTTCTTAGTTCAGCAAAAACCTTTGGCTGGTTTCCATAGTCATTCTTGAGAAAGTCCTTTTTATATGATTTAAAAGGCATTGTGGTGTATTTATTACTTTATTAATACAAAAGTTGTTATAATTTATTAAGGGATTTGCTCACTGCAAACACTGCTGTATTAATGTTGTTTATTATTTTTATTTTTGGTTAGATGACTGCCGAATGTTTGCGTTTGTGCGGATCACCACTGGAGATGCCATGAGCAAGAGAGCCAAGTTTGCTTTCATTACCTGGATTGGTGAGAATGTCAGTGGTCTGCAAAGAGCCAAAATTGGTCCAGATAAGTCACTGTTGAAAGAAGTAGTGCAGGTAGGTAATACCTGACTGCTGACTGTGTCGCTGTTGCCATTCAATTTCTTATTTTCAATAGTATTCAGATTTTAAAGGGTATTTTGATAATGGGTAATACCTGGTGGAGAAGAGATTTCATTTATCCTTTTTGTGTGTATCTGTGTGTGTGTGTTTGTGTGTATGTGTGTGTGTGTGTGTGTGTGTGTGTGTGTGTGTATGCATGTATATGCATGTGAGCCTGATTGTGTATGGTTTTATGTCTATGTCTGTATGTGTGTGTATCTGTTTATGAGTGTTTTCGTAAATACTCGTTCAAGACATGTTTTTAAAATACTAGCTTCCCTTATATTACTGTTCTGTGAAGACAGGTTGTTGTATTAGTAGTGCTTATTTTATTTGGCCTTTACATATGACAAGGGTGTGTGTGTGTGTGTGTGTGTGTGTGTGTGTGTGTGTGTGTGTGTGTGTGGATTGGATGGGAGATAACAAATTCACCCTGGGGATCACGTCAGTCACCCTGCTAGACAGGGGTCCAGGGAAGTAAATATTGTGGGAAGAAATAGCCAGGGAATTGTTATGGCTAGGCTTGTATAGGCCCTAGGGCTGATAGCCGAGTACCATCCTATGAACCCACGAACCTAAGTAATCTCTATTTGTAGCTCCACACATCTTTTGTCTGATGTCACTGTTGATGCATTGTGACTCATGTATTAGTCTACAAAAGGGACTGTGAATCAGAAACCTCTACTAAGATTACAGCTAAGCTTGTGTGGATAAGGTACCAGTAGATTCTAAGTTTGTATTCAATTGCAGTAATTTATACTAGGGAATTCCTGGTCAATCCTGTGCAACTTTTATCCAAATAAGATATGGAGTTTTTGCAGTTGTATATTAATGCCATATGATACAGGGTCAAGTGCAGATCTGATATAGTGTGCCGTAGAGGATTTGTTTAAATGTAGTGGCTACATAGATGGCGATCCAACAGATTATTACAGTCTGTGGGACTGTAGCAAACTGCACTTAAACCAAGCCCCTTGTGCAGCATTTTGTTGAAATTGTAAATGGTACACATTAAATTTTCAAAGTGATTTAGGTGCAGAATTTAATAAAAATATATATGCTGTACTTATATTGCTTTCTGAGGCTAACATGCTCCCTGTGTTCCTATATGAATTAGTAGAGTGTAAGATGTGGGAAGCACTATTTTGGTAGGAGGAGATACAATGGATAGGACAGCAATGATTATAAGGAACATAGGTATTCAATGAGTGCAAAGGAACACAACATTAGTGCTGTGATTTTGAAGCACCATTCATGGTTTTGCAATGTAATTGGCTTAAGCAGAAGAATTCACAGATGCAGACTGGGGCCTTCCTCACTCATGCTTTAGTTTGTTTCTTTTTAGAGAGGCAACAACCTGTCTTTGTGTGGCATGGAGTCTCAGCGTCAGGGAAATATTAAGATTTGGGGCAAGTTTGCCCCCTCTTGTGTTGCATTCTATATCTCTAGTATTGTTGGAGACAGAAACTTCCATGGAACACATGTGGGAGCTCTGTGCATCATAAGTATTGTTGTGTCTCTATCTTGGCAGAGTGTATTGTACTATGTGTAGAGTTGCCTTCATCTATCTTGAGCACCTGTATTGTTATAACTGCATTTTGGTTGTGAATGTGAATTTCAGTTCTAAAATCAGAATCTCTAGTTGTTAATCAAGTGGCTCTTATAAACTGTCCTCTAGGTATATAGTATGGTCTTCTTTTTAAAATAAATAAATAAAATAAAGATTACTTCTAAAATGCAGGTACCCATTCGAGAAAGTGTTTTTATGATAAATTGTACTGTCAAAACTTCTGCTTGCATTTTGGTTGTGAATGTGAATTTCAGTTCTAATTTCTAAAATCAGAATTTCTAGTTGTCAATCAAGAAGCTCTTATAACCTGTCCTCCAGGTATATTCTTCTTTTTAAATACCGGGTGATTACTTCTAAAATGCAGGTATCCATTCAAACAAGTGTTTTTATGATAAATTTTACTGTCATAACGTCTTCTCTGAAGATCCCATTCTAAAGTGATATCTAAAAAATAACTAGTTAAGAAGTGATTTTAGAATAGAAGTGGATTTCATTATTTCTTTGTTTGAACAGCAAGGTTATAAGAGACAGTGTCCATTGGAAACAGCAGGAGAAGTGATTAGTAAGAGAGATATTGATTTTATGCCTATTTTATTCAAATCATTGACAGATAGGAATTTATTGAATAAAAGTAGTAGTAGCTATTTTAATAAAGACAATCCAGTTTGTTTTTTAGATATATATATGTGGATAATTACAATATTCGTCAGGTCATCTGTAACAAAAGGAAAATTATTAAAGGGAATAATGATTTGTATAAGATTATTGGTAACCTCCCATCATTTATTTATAAAAAAGAATATTAGTTTCAAATTGATGTTACAAAATGACACTGCTAAGATTGTCCACCACTTACAGACAAAGCTAAGGGAACTTACAAATGTGGGGGATATCATGTATGCAAGTTCATTTTTGAAGGGCCTTATATTACTCTGGAACATTTGGATCAAACTTTTGGTGCAGATTACCTGTTTATATGTCAGTCACAAGGAGCTGTGCAGATTAATATTTGTTCATGGTGTCAACAAAATGGTTTGGAGGAACAGGTACATCTCGCAGAGAATACTGCTGCTCTGAAACATATTTCCCATCCACATAAAACAAAGTAGGGAATAACGATTTAAGTAAGATTATTGGTACCCAGCCTTCATTTGTTTATAAAAAGAATATTAGTTCCAAACTGATGTTACAAAATTACACCACTAAGATTGTTCCACCACTTATGGACAAGGTTAAAGGTACTTATAAATCTGGGGGATATGATATATATATATATATGTATGTATGTATATACACATAGGTTCATTTTTGAAGTGGCTTATAACATCTGGATCAAATTTTGGTGCCAATTACCTTTTTATATGTTAGTCAGAAAGAGCTGTGTATGTTAGTATTTGTTCGGCATGTCAAGCTTTTAATATAGGTATGATTACTAGAGCTTTACGTAAAAGAATTAAAGAACATTTGTGTTCTGTTAAGACTAAAGACTTTAATAATGCTTTGTTTAAACATTCTTGTGAATGTATTAATTATGAGATTTTTGTTTTATATACTTGAACAAGTTCAAAATGATTTAAGGGGAGAGGATATTAAATATAAATTAGAAATGACAGAGACTGAGTGGCAGTCTATGCTGGAGGTGGACTGCTTCCTGATCTCAGTGATACTATAAATTTAAAGTGTTTTTTTTAAATAGAAGGTTAAAGTAAAGACATGATTAACTTTTTTGATTAATTAATTGAATGCCATGTGATTTTGTATTTTATATAAATTGTTATGTTTTTTATCTGTGATTGTTTCTGAAGAAGTCTGGTGGGTTGCAGACAAAAGCGGTTAATAAAGTTCTTTTATGCTAACATTTTAAGTATTTTCTGGCATTCTTTCCCTGTTCACAATTTAACCAACCCAAACAACACTGTTCAATCTCAGCCTCCATGTAGGTTTTCTAGCAAGCAATTGGAGAACAATTACAGTCATTCTCCTGCATAAGGGTGGACCTTCCACAGACCCAGGCAATTACAGACCCAAAAGTCTGATAGCCTCATATGCAAAGCTATGGAAAGACTTATCATGGAACTAATCAATCAGGATATAGTGAACCTCCAAACAGTGGACCTGTCTCCGTTTGGATTCGGCAAGGTCAGGTCATGCTTACTTAACCTGGAGGACTTTTTTGAAAAGGTCACCAAAGAACTAGATCACGGTAAAAGGGTACACACTGCAAACTTTGACCTGGCCAAATCTTTTGACACAGTCCCCTATTCAGGTGTAGTGGGAAGCTAAACAAAGTGGGAATAAAGCCCTGTGTCACCCAGTGGATTGCCATTTGGCTCAGATAAAGGATGCAGGAAATCTAAATAAAGTCAGCTACCTCCAAAGAGACCAGTCACCAGTGAAGACCCCCACTGTTCTTGTTGGCATCTACTTCTCTGAAGCAAAAACTAATATCAAATGGCTCTGGCTGACTGAGTTTGCAGATGACTGCAAGTTAGGAACAGTCATTGAATCCCCAAATGACTTAGCCATCCTGCAGGAAGGCTTATCCCTAATAAATAACTAGTGCCAAAATCACGAACTGAAAGTAAATGCCAAAAAAAATGCATTATTGTATCCTTTATGAAGTCATCTAACCAGGGGAACTAGCACATTGATAATACACCCTTAAGAGTTGACTCAGTTGTTCAGGATTTGGGAACTTATGTAGACAGTGACCTCACTTTTGACCAATATGTGTCTGTTGTCATAAGAAAGACTTTCTATATTGGACAGGTTATAAACTAAGGGATTACGTATAGATCAGGGGATGCTGTTGTTCCCACTTTACCCTGCCATCATTAGTAGGCCTGTTATTGAGTGAAGTACCCCCCTTTGGCATGTATCTGTCCAGCCACATACAACAGCTGGAATGCCAACAGAGATACTTTACTAAGAGAATACAAGGCCTAAACAATATGTCCTACATGTCCTACAAGGAGTGACTCAGAGCCCTGACACTATACTCTGTATCCTACAGACTGCTAAGAGGTGACCTGTGTTTGGCATACAATGCATCCTCTGATCTAATACTGATGGATTTATGATGCACTAGCAAGTGAAGTGGCATAAGAAATAATTGCTCTAGGGAATTAAGCCTCTTCTGCAACATCAGCAGAATGGTTTGGAGGGATAGATATATCTCGCAGAGAATACTGCTGCTCTGGAACATATTTCCAATCCACATAAAACAAAGTTCATCCCTGTTCATATTCAAGACAACTTAGAACTATGGATGGGAAACAGAAAATTTAAATGAAGACTGCCCCTGTACTACTAATGGACAGAGGCAGCCCCTAAATGGTTTGTGTCATGCATAGTTCCCATCACATTATCTATGGTATGATCACAGTTATTCTTACTAAGGTAATATATAAGTATTGACCATGGGATGGGAAAGGCCAGTCTAACAACAACTGGGATACATTAATTCAAGCACCAATAGGGAAAGTGGATAGGCTTAAAATTCCCCTCAAGGACAGCTAACATAGTGCTTACCTATGAACCTATAAACTACTGCCCTGCTGACAAATTGGCTACTATAAATGCATTTCTAAGGGAGCACCCTTGAGACTCTACTGCTGCCATCTAATAGTAATATAATTTTTAAGCAGATGGTTTTGAGATCATAAGGCAAGTAAACATCACTGCTTTGAGCTTTGAACAATACCAGCCAAAGTAAGGGTCACACTGTACCACTGCAGAGCAAAACTATATTCATCGGCTTCTGAGGAGTTCATACACCTCACTCTCAGCGCAGTAACTTCCATTGCTCCCCAACCAGCACTAACTTTAACTTGGCAAAAAATACTTTTCATTAATATATATAGAAATAAACACACCCACACACTAATTTCCAGGAGGGTTAATTATATATTTTCAGTGATACTACCCTTTCCTGATTATATGATAACAAACTCTTACCAGCCAGACTAATTACGCACACTAAGATAACTGTTAAAGTGCACTCTTAAAATAACCCCACATTCTTTTAATTTAAGGTCTCTACAGGTGAGCAGTCACTCTCTTCCAAAGGTGGAGGCCAACAATAATTCACCAGATGTTCTTCATTCCACATTGCTGCAGTCCTAACCATTGGGTAGTCCAGCTGTCCAGTCGGCCGAATACCAAAGTATATGGCTGGCGTCGGTCAAGCGCATTAGACTGATGTCAGGGCGTCAGGGTACTAATCGCATGACCGGCGTCATATCCTCAGTCTTTTTTGCCGCATGGTCCGATGCAGAAGCAGTTTTGCGAGTGCAGGTTGGCGTTCTGAAATTTGAAGTCGGAGTTTCAGACCCGAATCAAAGTTGGCTAAGTACCCGTTGGGGAACATTTTGGTTTTTCTTGCCTCAGTATTTAACGGATGTCAGAAAAAGTGAATAACTGTATTTCTTGTGGGAAACAGATACCTCATAGGGATTACCATACTTTGTGTATACCTTGTTTAGGGCCTGAGCACGGCGTTGTTGGATGCCGCTCTTGTGCTAGATTTAACAAGCGCACTATTAAGAGAAGGTTAGACTGTGCCAGGTTAGTGTTTGGGAAGCGTTGTAATTATAAAATGCCGTCGGATGCTCCGGCGCCCGCTTCGTCAAAAGCGCAAGGACAAAGCAGCAAAGCCTAGGGTTGAAGAACCGGCAGTCGGACGTCGGTTCTTTAGAAGGCTCAGTGGAGCCAGAGGTTTTGCCAGGAGTTTCTGTGGAGTCTCAGGCAGAGACTTTACTGTTACAGGATGTGCCCTCTCAGGAGGTAGGCCAGGCTGATGGGATTTCTCAGGTAGCTGTTCTTCCCTCTCTTCCTAAGGCAGTTAGAGCCTCTCCTTCTGTTTCCAAGACTTCCTTGAGAGGTAGGCCAAGTTTAGCTTCAGTGGGGGCTTCTCCAAGCACTTCCGGTTCTGTGCCTAAGAAACATATGCTTAAAATGGCAGAGGATTTGATTACTATGATTAGAGGTTCTATGCCCCCTCCTGATAAGAGGCCTAGGGTGGAGTCTGAGTTTGAGAGTTTTGAACAGTGTTCAGAGGCTTCTGAGTCTTGGCTGAAGACTTGCAGGAGTTTCCTCATTATTCTGATTCTGATGTGGATGATTCCACTCCTTCAGCTTCTCCTCCTGAGGATTTTTCATTTTCAGAGACTCTGCATTCCATGAGGGAGCATTTTAAATGGGAAGGCCAAGATTTCTCTGATTCCAGGAAGAGGCTTAGGGAATTCTTGTTTTTACCCCAGCATAGGCCCTTAGCTATACCTCCTGTGTTGAATGTGGTGGAAGATGTTTTGCAGAGGCTTCCCTGAATCCTGATTCTTTGCCTCCTGCCCCTGTTAAACCTGATAGGTACTATAGGGTGCCTGAAGCTCATAAGTATCTTTTAAGAGTCCTAGGACAGACCCAGAAATTGTTTCTCAGGGGCCTAAAGGTGTTAAGGCCTCTGTTGTTAAAAAATCCTGTTCCTTCTGATAAAGAGGCAAGGGCTTTGGATAGATGGGGTAAGAAAGTGTATACTTCTTCCACTTTAGCCATGAGGCGTTGAATTGTCAGTTTCACATGCTAAAATATCAAATTATCTCCTTTCACAATTGAAATCTAAGGTGGATGCTCTGGCGGAAGGTATTGAGTGTAAAGAGTTGCTGGATTTAGTTCATGTGTCTGAACAAGTGGGTAAGCATTCTTTGCAATGTGGTTTTGATGCTGTGCAGGCCTCCTCGAGGGTGGCTGCCACTGGTTCTGTTCTTCAGGCACGCTTGGTTGAGGGATCAGAATTTAGCTGAGCATGTTAAAACAAGGATTTTGGATGCTCCTTTACAGTCTGATGTGTTGTTTGGTTCGCCTGTGGAAGCAGTTTTAAAGAAAATGGAGGACAAGGCTAAATCTATGCAGACTGTCAAAGATTTTTGCAGGTGCAGCCTCCAAAGTTTAGCAGAAATTGGCCTACTAAGGGATGGACATATCCTGCGTATGATTCCCAGTCTAGGGGTAGGTCTAGGCGTGGTAGGGCAGAGCTCAAGGTTCTTTTAGGCCTAGAACAGGGAGTTCTCCTGCTCAGGCGTCTGGTGAGGGCAGGGTCAGTCCTTTCGTAAACAGACCCAATGACCTGCCTTTTCAGCTGCCAGAGCATTCTCGACTGGCAGCTCCTCTGGGAGGAAGACTGTCTCTTTTCAAAGAAAATTGGGATTTAATTACTCAAGACAGATGGGTTTTGGATATCATTCACCACGGTTACAGGTTTTATTTCCATACCTTGCCCCTTTCAAAGGCATGCCAGACGTTCCTCCTCCACAAAGGAAAGGGCTCACAAGCAAATTTCTTTGTTACTCCAAATAGGGGCCATTCAGCCAGTTCCTGTACCAGAAAGGGGCCTAGGATTTTATTCTCGCCTGTTCCTAGTACCAAGAAGGGGAACACGTGGAGACCAATTTTGGATTTATCTATCCCTCAACACTTATCTGGACATTCCCAAGTTCAAAATGTTGACGTTACAACAGCTTTTACCTCTGCTGGGCAAAGATCACTGGATGGTAACTTTAGATCTCAAGGAAGCTTACCTTCATGTGCCAATAAGACTAAGATGCAGGAAGTATCTGCGTTTTCGAGCTGGAAATTCTCATTATCAGTTCTCTGCATTGCCCTTTGGCTTATCTACTGCAGAGTATTCACAAAGGTTCTGGCTCCACTGATAGCTTACTTCAGGCTAAAAGCAAGCCAAATCTACCCTAACTTGGGCGACTGCCTGATTGTGGCTCAAGAAAGAAGATCTTCTACAGCATCTGGAATATGTCATAGCAGTGCTAAGATGCCTAGGGTATTCTGTGAGCGAAATAAAGTCCAGTCTAGTACCCTCTCAAGACATGTGCTTTCTGGGTGTGAGACTGAATACAGCAGCCCAGATGGCCTTTTTAACCCCGGACAAACAAAAGAATCTTTCCAGTTACTTCCATCATCTATCTCTTCAGTCCGGGCTGACTGCAAGGACAGTCCTTCAAGCCTTAGGGTTCATGGCATCTTGTATTCTGGTGCTTCCCAATGCCAAACTGCATATGAGGAAGCTACAATGGTATCTCAAAATCTGTGGACACAACACTGCCAGGATTTGGTCACTGTCATTCAAATAATACCTTGCATTCAAAGGAATTTTTGTGGTGGGCTCAGGAATGTCACCTAAACAAGGGACTCTCTGTGACCCGGCCAGAGGCGAGTCAGATTCTAACGACAGATGCCTCAGATGTTGCTTGGGGAGCTCATCTAAATGGAAAGTGGATACAAGACAAGTGGCCTGCCAGACTACAGCATCTACATATCAACATGAAAGAGATGTTAGCAGTTCAGTTTGCATTAATTGCTTTCAAGGAGTTACTTCTTCCAGGGCAGGTGTTGATTCTAACAGACAACACAACTGTCATGTGGTACATCAACAAACAAGGGGAACACATTCTTACCCATTGTGCAGACAAGCAATGATTTTATGGGAGACTGCGCTCAGTCTGCAACTAACTCTTCAGGCAAGGTTTCTGCGGAGCACAGAACTCCTTAGCAGATGTATTAAGCAGACAAATCATGGATCCCCACGGTGGAAACTGGATCTTCATGTATTTCAAACATTGACAGTGTCCTGGGGAACTCCAGACATAGATCTGTTCGCTTCTCCACTAAACCACCAGCTGCCGAAGTTTTGCACGAAAGGATTTCATCACACAGCTTGGAAAGTGGATGCTCTTTCTTTCAGTTGGAAAAATCTTCATGTGTATGCCTTTCCACCTCTGCCTCTTCTTCCAAAAGTGCTTCTAAAGGTCAGACAAGACAAGCCAAGGATGATTTTAATAGCTCCAGATTGGCCTCGGCAGTACTGGTACCCATTACTGAGGAGTCTGGTAAGGAAGCCTCCATGGCCTTTACCCTTGATTTCACACCTGTTGTCTCAGAGGGACGGTCATCTGCTCAATGTCAAGCTTCATTCTCTACATCTAACAGCCTGGCATATTCTGTTTTGAAGACAGCAGGTCTCAGCTTCCTCAGCAAGTTTTAAATGTGATTATGGAAGCCAGAAGACCTAGTACAAGGAAAGTGTCTGGGAGAAAATGGAAGAGATTTTTGTTTTGGAGTGCAGCAAACAATTTGGAGATTACTGAGCCAAATTTGAGTGTGGCTCTTCAATATCTTACTGAGTTACTGGACAAAGGTTTGTCTTTCTCTTCCATCAAGATTCATGCTGCAGCAATTTCAGCTCACTATGATTGTGACCCACCATTGTTTTCGCATCCTTTGTTCAAGCAATTTCTTAGAGGGGCAAAGAATATAAGACCCCACGTGAGCTCCTACTCCTGCTTGGGATCTCAATTTTGTGTTGGAGAAACTTACTCTACAACCTTTTGAGCCTCTTGGCTACTGCTGAATTGAAATACTTGTCATGGAAGACTGCTTTTTGTTGGCTATTACTTCTGCAAGAAGGGTTTCTGAGTTACAGGCCCTTATGGCAGTAGAGCCCTTTTGATTTTCCATAAGGATAGGGTATCATTCGCATTACTAATCCTTCCTTTATGCCTAAGGTGGTTTCTAGTGTGGCTTTAAACCAAACTATTCATTTACCTACTTTCTATGCAGATCCCCAAAATAAGAGGGAAAAGATTTTACACACTTTAGATGTACATAGGCAGTTACGTTATTATTTAAGCAGGACTAAGGATTTCCAGGCAGTCTCAGCAGTTGTTTGTTTCTTTTGCTTTGAGTTCTCAGGGCAAGCCTGTGTCTAAGCAAACTATTTCTAAGTGGATTGGGTTTTTGCATTTCATTTTGTTATTCCCATCATGGCAAGGAAATTCCAGCTGGGATTAGTCCTCATTCCACTAGGGCTACTGCCACTTCAACAGCATTTCTAAGGGGGTGGCAACTAAGGATATTTTGGAGGCAGCTACTTGGAGTTCAGTGCATACTTTCTCTAAGCATTACCACCTTCCTCTGTACTCTAAATCTAGGGCTGGTTTTGCCACAGCTATTTTGCAAGGCATGTTGGCAGCTCCTGCTTCCTTATGATTTGCCAGCCTCCCTTACCTCTGCTTTGGGATTCTACCCAATGGTTAGGACTGCAGCAATGTGGAATGAAGAACATAGTACAGTTTTGTACCTACCATAAATGTAGATGTTCGAGGATCCACATTGCTGATCTACCACCCTCCTTCCCCTCTTTGTTTAGGGGTGGTGGTGTGAGTTAATATATATTATTGTATATATTGTATATATGTTTGGTGCAGGGCTTTTTGGTGTTTTGGTTTGGGCCTTGTCTTTTTTAGGGTCTTCTGACATCTGGGGCAAGAAAAGACTGAGGATATGACGTCGGTCATGCGCATTAGTACCCTGTCGTCCTGACATCAGTCTAATGCGCCTTGACCGACGTCAGCCATATACTTTGGTATTCGGGCCGACTGGACAGCGGACTACCCAATGGTTAGGACTGCAGCAATGTGGATCCTCGAACATCTACATTTATGGTAGGTACAAAACTGTACTTTTGTACACATTACCCTTATATACAATGTCAAGCAATCAACTACAAGTTATGAGATTTTAATAAAAAACATAGACAATACAGCTTGAAACGTAAATATGCATACAAGTATACAATTGCACAAATGAATGTAAACTATAAATGTTGTGCTAGAGAGTTAGTATTAGAAAAAACAATATTGACTAGCAAATTCTAACACTGCACTGACTGAAGATGAATGGAATCTATACTTAGCATCTGCATACAATTCACTGGCAGAGTCCATAGACACGAGCTCACTAATGCTGGAAGCAACCTGTTTTTCTAATAAAATACATTCCATTTACAAATTCATAAAGTCTATAGCACATAATATTTCCAGAGGAAACACGGACTCCAGCTAAATTACTCAAACTGCTGAGATGAGTAGTTGCACTATGGACTTAGGAGGAAGAGCAAGAGAACTTTCTTTGGAGAGTAGATGGGTGTTCTGTTTTGAGGCAACAGTGTGAAGTATTCATTTAGTACATTTTTTTTTTAGAAAAATTCCCCTTTCTGAATTAGGTAAAGAAGCTCAGACCTTACCTCCTGTGCTGGGCCAGGATTTTGAAGTCAAGCAAACCACATAACTTTTGACAGGAAGCACCCTTATTGTGTGTGTGTGTGTGTGTGTGTGTGTGTGTGTGTGTGTGTGTGTGTGTGTGTGTGTGTGTGTGTGTGTGTGTGTGTGTGTGTGTGTGTTTTCATCTGAAACAGTTTAACTTAAATAGTTTCACGTTCACAATTCTATTGCAAAACATTTGCAGGTTTTACATTTCATATATTTACAACAGTTTTACTGAAAAATAAAAACAGTTGTAGATTTTTTACAATTTTTCAAACATCTCAAAGTGAAAATTGCAGATTTTTATACAATTTTTAACAGTATCATGGTGTTACTCTGTCTGTATCCTTTAGATGTAATGTTCGACTGTTAGTATTTCTGAAGAATGTGCACAGAGAGCTTTACCTGATCAGTTTTGTAAAAAACAACGCATTAACTATGATGACAATCATTTTTTGACTCTGTGCCTACTATAATGTTTTTCTGCAGGATGCTTTTTGGAGGTATGCATTCTTTGCTAGTTTTGTTATGATAGATGCTTCACTGTTGGGAACAAAACAATGGGATTGCACAGTTTGAATGTGGTGCCCTGACTATGAACAAATGGACGTCTACAAATATTCCTATTTCAGATGTTGCACATGATGGCTGGTTCCAGTTTTGACACATCTAGCATTAAGACCTCTAGCTTGGTGTTAAGTGCTTTAATATGTTTGACAAGCTGAATGTATGTAGACAGTACCAAAAACCTTGATACCAAGAACGTTAATGGATATCATGGGGTAATTTCACTTCACAATCTTCAGATGGAGGGCTTATAGGTTCATAGGTTATTACTAGGCTAACTGCCGTTGTGGGCCATTTTAAGCCTAGCCAGTTATTCCATGTGAGAATCAAACCCTGCACCTTGTGTTCATAAGGTAAACATCTTAACCATTAATACCCGGCTCCCACTTTGTTGCCTTTACCTGTCTAAGCTTACAAAATATAGCAGCCAAAGGTTGTAAGACATGTAGGTAGCTGTCAGTCATTCCAGTACAGGTGGTAGGGATTCAGAAAAATCATAATACAGATATTTTAGCATGATGCTTTCCAAAGCTGTAGCTACAAGCGATGTTAAGCCTATGGCAGTGAAAGGTAAACTACTTTTCACTGCATTATTATCGCGTAATTGAGCTAATGAAGGGATTATGCTATAGGTGTCACATGACAGATGCAGAGGCACAGTGAGGTGGTATGTTATGTGCATACACGGGTAACAAAATGCTTCATAACTGCAACATTGCAAGGTCAGCATAGGAAAATGATAGCTCAATTCATCATATAAAATCACTTGGACACAATCATTATATAATACCCATTAGCAGGAATTAAGCAGTAAAGCAGTACCCCCTCATGCTCAAACATAAATATTATTCAGGGAATCATGCAATCTTTCCCAGCCAGTGGAAGCGCGGACTAGAACAGTAAACCAAGCAACATTTTTCCCTTAATATTCAGTATTTCATTTTAGGGGAAAAAGGGGGTTGATAACGATGATGATGATGACTAGCTATCAGTTCTTGACCCGACAACCCATCTATTCCATGATAGTGTCTGCACTAACTTTCTCAGTTTTACCTGTCAAAGCATACCGCGGATATCTGTACTGACCAGTCACTTCAGTTACTCCCATGATTCTGCAGGCATGCACCCATAATCTTTAGACTGGCCATAGCCTCCCTATCATTGTGTGGCTTGAGGGACTGTTTGTCCATCTGCCAGTGCACACCACGACTTCCTACATCTAATAACAACAAATCCCTTCACCCACCCAGACCACACCTGTCTGGGATCCCACACTCCTGCTTATTAATGACACTTTGGGACTCTCTACCTAGTTTGTATTGTGCACTTGCTGTGATGATTTGCATGTATATTTTGGGTTTGTTAACTAGGCAGAGAATGATCCATATGGGTTTTCTTTAGGATCAACCAGGATACAATGTCTGTTAATTGATCTGCTCAGAGTAACATAGTGTAAATGGAAGCTGAGGGAATTAAGCCCTGACTACAGGAAGCAGCTCACAGATCATAGTTTAACCGCAGTGCAACAAATCATGATCACCACAATCACCTATTAGTGGCGTATTGGAACCACCACATCTGCCAATAAGGCACACCATATCGATCAAAAGTTTCTGTTTGTGCATGTTTCTTTAGATCCACACACTCACCCATAGACACACCTGGGATCATTATACACTCCTTCTATAAGGCCAGAATTTACAATCCATCCATTGTATACCCTGGATACACACACATTGGTAGAAGCTAGACCTTTTTCACCCACCTCTCAGGCAACTTCCAGGATTTCCTCCACCAGACGTCGTATCACATCCAATCTTCAGTAGCTACAGACATATCAGAGGACACCTCAATACTCACATCCACCGTGGTAAGAATGACTGCCCATTCCGTTTCTCTGAAAACTCATAAATGATGGACTTAGTTCAGCAAAAACCTTTATTGGTTTCCATAGTCACTCTGAGAAAGTCCTTTTGTTGATGATTTGAAGGCATTGTGTGGTGTATTTATTACTTATTAATAAGGTGTTGTTATTATAATTTGCTGCGGGATTCGTCTACTGCAAACACTGCTGCATTAATGTTGTTTATTATTTTATTTTGTTAGATGACCGCTTAATGTTTGCGCTTAAAGCGGATCACACAGAGAGAGATGCTGCGGTTAAGAGAGAGCCAAGTTTGCTTTCATTACCTGATTGGTGAGAATGTTGCGGTCCAAAGAGCCAAATTGTATCTCAGATAAGTCATTGCTGAAAGAAGTGGCAGGTGGTAATACCTGACCGTTGACTGCGCCATGCTATCTAATTTATTTCAATAGTATTCAGATTTTAAAGGGCATTTGACAATGCACACCTGGTGGAGAAGAGATCATTTATCCTTTTGTGTATCTGTGTGTGTGTGTGTGTGTGTGTATGCAAGGTATATGCATGAGCCCTGATTTTAAAAAGGTGGTTTATGTTCACTATGTTCATGTAACCAGTTTATGAGTGTTTTTAAATACTGTCGAGACATGTTTAAATACTAGCCTGTATACTGTTTCAGAAGACAGGTTGTCATTAGGTAGTGCTTATTTTATTTGGCCTTACATATGACAAGTGTGTGTGTGTGTGTGTGTGTGTGTGTGTGTGTGTGTGTGTGGATTGGATGGGGAGATGGCACAAAATTCACCCTGGGGGATCACGTCAGTCACCCTGCTATGACAGGGGTCCAGGGAAGTAAATATTGTGGGAAGAGAATAGCCTGTGAATTGTTATGGCTATGCTTGTCATAAGGCCCTAGGGCTGAGTAGCAGAGTGTACCATCCTATGAATCCCATGTAACCTAAGTAATCTCTATTTGTAGCTCCACACATCTTTTGTCTGATGTCATCATCACAAGGTTGATCATTTGTGGACCTGCTATGTATTGAGTCCTAGCAAAAGGGACTGTGAATCAGAAACCTCTACTAAGATTACAGCTAAGCTTATGTGTGGATAAGGTACTCAGTAGATTCTAAGTTTGTATTCAGTTGCAGTAAATTTATACTAGGGAATTCCTGGGTCAATCCTGTAGCAACTTTTATCCAAATAAGATATGAGTTTTGCAGTTGTGGTTATTAATGCCACTACATGATTACAGGGTCAAGTGCAAAGTGATCTGATATAGTGTGCCATTAGAGGATTTTGTTTAAATGTAGTGATGCAACACATAGATGGCTGCATCCAACAGATTATTACAGTCTGTGGGACTGTAGCAAACT
This sequence comes from Protopterus annectens, assembly GCF_019279795.1. Lineage (NCBI taxonomy): Eukaryota > Metazoa > Chordata > Ceratodontiformes > Protopteridae > Protopterus > Protopterus annectens. Next base: position 1,948,090,847 of record NC_056741.1, read on the forward strand.
GCACTTCTAAAACCAAGAAGCCCTATTGCAGCATTTTGTTGAAATTGTAAATGGTACACATTAAATTTTCAAAGTGATTTAGGTGCAGAATTTAATAAAAATATATGCTGTACTTATATTGCTTCTGAGGCTAACATGCTCCCTGTGTTCCTATATGAATTAGTAGAGTGTAAGATGTGGGAAGCACTATTTTGGTAGGAGGAGATAGGCTACCAATGGATAGGACAGCAATGATTATAAGGAACATAGGTATTCAATGAGTGCAAAGGAACACAACATTAGTGCTGTGATTTTGAAGCACCATTCATGGTTTTGCAAATGTAATTGGCTTAAGCAGAAGAATTCACAGATGCAGACTGGGGCCTTCCTCACTCATGCTTTAGTTTGTTTCTTTTAGAGAGGCAACAAACCTGTCTTTGTGTGGCATGGAGTCTCAGCGTCAGGGAAATATTAAGATTTGGGGCAAGTTTGCCCCCTCTTGTGTTGCATTCTATATCTCTAGTATTGTTGGAGACAGAAACTTCCATGGAACACATGTGGGAGCTCTGTGCATCATAAGTATTGTTGTGTCTCTATGTTGGCAGAGTGAATTGTACTATGTGTAGAGTTGCCTTCATCTATCTTGAGCACCTGTATTGTTATAACTGCATTTTGGTTGTGAATGTGAATTTCAGTTCTAAAATCAGAATCTCTAGTTGTTAATCAAGTGGCTCTTATTAACTGTCCTCTAGGTATATAGTATGGTCTTCTTTTTAAAATAAATAAATAAAATAAAGATTACTTCTAAAATGCAGGTACCCATTCGAGAAAGTGTTTTTATGAGGAGATAAATTGTACTGTCAAAACTTCTGCTTGCATTTTGGTTGTGAATGTGAATTTCAGTTCTAATTTCTAAAATCAGAATTTCTAGTTGTCAATCAAGAAGCTCTTATAACTTATTATGTCCCTCCAGGTATATTCTTCTTTTAAATACCGGTGATTACTTCTAAAATGCAGGTATCCATTCAAACAAGTGTTTTTATGATAAATTTTACTGTCATAACGTCTTCTCTGAAGATCCCATTCTAAAGTGATATCTAAAAAATAACTAGTTAAGAAGTGATTTTAGAATAGAAGTGGATTTCATTATTTCTTTGTTTGAACAGCAAGGTTATAAGACAGTGTCCATTGGAAACAGCAGGAGAAGTGATTAGTAAGAGAGATATTGATTTTATGCCTATTTTATTCAAATCATTGACAGATAGGAATTTATTGAATAAAAGTAGTAGTAGCTATTTTAATAAAGACAATCCAGTTTGTTTTTTAGATATATATGTGGATAATTACAATATTCGTCAGGTCATCTGTAACAAAAGGAAAATTATTAAAGGGAATAATGATTTGTATAAGATTATTGGTAACCTGCCATCATTTATTTATAAAAAAGAATATTAGTTTCAAATTGATGTTACAAAATGACACCGCTAAGATTGTCCACCACTTACAAACAAAGCTAAGGGAACTTACAAATGTGGGGGATATCATGTATGCAAGTTCATTTTTGAAGGGCCTTATATTACTCTGGAACATTTGGATCAAACTTTTGGTGCAGATTACCTGTTTATATGTCAGTCACAAGGAGCTGTGCAGATTAGTATTTGTTCATGGTGTCAACAAAATGGTTTGGAGGAACAGGTACATCTCGCAGAGAATACTGCTGCTCTGAAACATATTTCCCATCCACATAAAACAAAGTAGGGAATAACGATTTAAGTAAGATTATTGGTACCCAGCCTTCATTTGTTTATAAAAAGAATATTAGTTCCAAACTGATGTTACAAAATTACACCACTAAGATTGTTCCACCACTTATGGACAAGGTTAAAGGTACTTATAAATCTGGGGGAAATTATATATATATATATATGTATGTATGTATATACACATAGGTTCATTTTTGAAGTGGCTTATAACATCTGGATCAAATTTTGGTGCCAATTACCTTTTTATATGTTAGTCAGAAAGAGCTGTGTATGTTAGTATTTGTTCGGCATGTCAAGCTTTTAATATAGGCATGATTACTAGAGCTTTACGTAAAAGAATTAAAGAACATTTGTGTTCTGTTAAGACTAAAGACTAAAGACTTTAATAATGCTTTATTTAAACATTCTTGCAAATGTATTAATAAGAGCTTTTGTTCTTTTTACTTGAACAAGTTCAAAATAATTTAAAGGGAGATTATTTTCAAAATAAATTAGAAATGACAGAGACTGAGTGGCAGTCTATGCTGGAGGTGGACTGCTTCCTGATCTCAGTGATACTATAAATTTAAAGTGTTTTTTTTTAAATAGAAGGTTGAAGTAAAGACATGATTAACTTTTTTGATTAATTAATTGAATGCCATGTGATTTTGTATTTTATATAAATTGTTATGTTTTTTATCTGTGATTGTTTCTGAAGAAGTCTGGTGGGTTGCAGACAAAAGCGGTTAATAAAGTTCTTTTATGCTAACATTTTAAGTATTTTCTGGCATTCTTTCCCTGTAATTACAGACCCATAAGTCTGATAGCCTCATATGCAAAGCTATGGAAAGACTTATCATGGAACTAATCAATCAGGATATAGTGAACCTCCAAACAGTGAATCTGTCTTCGTTTGGATTCGGCAAGGTCAGGTCATGCTTACTTAACCTGGAGGACTTTTTTGAAAAGGTCACCAAAGAACTAGATCACGGTAAAAGGGTACACACTGCAAACTTTGACCTGGCCAAATCTTTTGACACAGTCCCCTATTCAGGTGTAGTGGGAAGCTAAACAAAGTGGGAATAAAGCCCTGTGTCACCCAGTGGATTGCCATTTGGCTCAGATAAAGGATGCAGGAAATCTAAATAAGGTCAGCTACCTCCAAAGAGACCAGTCACCAGTGAAGACCCCCACTGTTCTTGTTGGCATCTACTTCTCTGAAGCAAAAACTAATATCAAATGGCTCTGGCTGACTTAGTTTGCAGATGACTGCAAGTTAGGAACAGTCATTGAATCCCCAAATGACTTAGCCATCCTGCAGGAAGGCTTATCCCTAATAAATAACTAGTGCCAAAATCACGAACTGAAAGTAAATGCCAAAAAAATGCATTATTGTATCCTTTATGAAGTCATCTAACCAGGGGAACTAGCACATTGATAATACACCCTTAAGAGTTGACTCAGTTGTTCAGGATTTGGGAACTTATGTAGACAGTGACCTCACTTTTGACCAATATGTGTCTGTTGTCATAAGAAAGACTTTCTATATTGGACAGGTTATAAACTAAGGGATTACGTATAGATCAGGGATGCTGTTGTTCCCACTTTACCCTGCCATCATTAGTAGGCCTGTTATTGAGTGAAGTACCCCCCTTTGGCATGTATCTGTCCAGCCACATACAACAGCTGGAATGCCAACAGAGATACTTTACTAAGAGAATACAAGGCCTAAACAATATGTCCTACATGTCCTACAAGGAGTGACTCAGAGCCCTGACACTATACTCTGTATCCTACAGACTGCTAAGAGGTGACCTGTGTTTGGCATACAATGCATCCTCTGATCTAATACTGATGGATTTATGATGCACTAGCAAGTGAAGTGGCATAAGAAATAATTGCTTTAGGGAATTAAGCCTCTTCTGCAACATCAGCAGAATGGTTTGGAGGGATAGATATATCTGCAGAGAATACTGCTGCTCTGGAACATATTTCCAATCCACATAAAACAAAGTTCATCCCTGTTCATATTCAAGACAACTTAGAACTATGGATGGGAAACAGAAAATTTAAATGAAGACTGCCCCTGTACTACTAATGGACAGAGGCAGCCCTAAATAGTTTGTGTCATGCATAGTTCCCATCACATTATCTATGGTATGATCACAGTTATTCTTACTAAGGTAATATATAAGTATTGACCATGGGATGGGAAAGGCCAGTCTAACAACAACTGGGATACATTAATTCAAGCACCAATAGGGAAAGTGGATAGGCTTAAAATTCCCCTCAAGGACAGCTAACATAGTGCTTACCTATGAACCTATAAACTACTGCCCTGCTGACAAATTGGCTACTATAAATGCATTTCTAAGGGAGCACCCTTGAGACTCTACTGCTGCCATCTAATAGTAATATAATTTTTAAGCAGATGGTTTTGAGATCATAAGGCAAGTAAACATCACTGCTTTGAGCTTTGAACAATACCAGCCAAAGTAAGGGTCACACTGTACCACTGCAGAGCAAAACTATATTCATCGGCTTCTGAGGAGTTCATACACCTCACTCTCAGCGCAGTAACTTCCATTGCTCCCCAACCAGCACTAACTTTAACTTGGCAAAAAATACTTTTCATTAATATATATAGAAATAAACACACCCACACACTAATTTCCAGGAGGGTTAATTATATATTTTCAGTGATACTACCCTTTCCTGATTATATGATAACAAACTCTTACCAGCCAGACTAATTACGCACACTAAGATAACTGTTAAAGTGCACTCTTAAAATAACCCCACATTCTTTTAATTTAAGGTCTCTACAGGTGAGCAGTCACTCTCTTCCAAAGGTGGAGGCCACCAATAATAATTCACCAGATGTTCTTCATTCCACATTGCTGCAGTCCTAACCATTGGGTAGTCCGCTGTCCAGTCGGCCCGAATACCAAAGTATATGGCTGACGTCGGTCAAGGCGCATTAGACTGATGTCAGGACGTCAGGGTACTAATGCGCATGACCGACGTCATATCCTCAGTCTTTTTTGCCGCATGGTCCGATGCAGAAGCAGTTTTGCGGTGCAGGTTGGCGTTCTGAAATTTTCTGAAGTCGGAGTTTCAGACCGAATCAAAGTTATGCTAAGTACCCGTTAGAACATTTTTGGTTTTCTTTGCCTCAGTATTTAACCGGATGTCAGAAAAGTGAATAACTGTATTTCTTGTGGGAAACAGATACCTCATAGGGATTACCATACTTTGTGTATACCTTGTTTAGGGCCTGAGCACGGCGTTGTTGGATGCCGCTCTTGTGCTAGATTTAACAAACGCACTATTAAGAGAAGGTTAGACTGTGCCAGGTTAGTGTTTGGGAAGCGTTGTAATTATAAAATGCCGTCGGATGCTCCGACGCCCGCTTCGTCAAAAGCGCAAGGACAAAGCCGCGAAGTCTAGGGTTGAAGAACCGGCAGTCCCGGACGTCGGTTCTTTAGAAGGCTCAGTGGAGCCAGAGGTTTTGCCAGGAGTTTCTGTGGAGTCTCAGGCAGAGACTTTACTGTTACAGGATGTGCCCTCTCAGGAGGTAGGCCAGGCTGATGGGATTTCTCAGGTAGCTGTTCTTCCCTCTCTTCCTAAGGCAGTTAGAGCCTCTCCTTCTGTTTCCAAGACTTCCTTGAGAGGTAGGCCAAGTTTAGCTTCAGTGGGGGCTTCTCCAAGCACTTCCGGTTCTGTGCCTAAGAAACATATGCTTAAAATGGCAGAGGATTTGATTACTATGATTAGAGGTTCTATGCCCCCTCCTGATAAGAGGCCTAGGGTGGAGTCTGAGTTTGAGAGTTTTGAACAGTGTTCAGAGGCTTCTGAGTCTTCGGCTGAAGACTTGCAGGAGTTTCCTCATTATTCTGATTCTGATGTGGATGATTCCACTCCTTCAGCTTCTCCTCCTGAGGATTTTCATTTTCAGAGACTCTGCATTCCATGAGGGAGCATTTTAAATGGGAAGGCCAAGATTTCTCTGATTCAGGAAGAGGCTTAGGGAATTCTTGTTTTACCCCAGCATAGGCCCTTAGCTATACCTCCTGTGTTGAATGTGGTGGAAGATGTTTTGCAGAGGCTTCCTGAATCCTGATTCTTTGCCTCCTGCCCTGTTAAACCTGATAGGTACTATAGGGTGCCTGAAGCTCATAAGTATCTTTTTAAGAGTCCTAGGACAGACCCAGAAATTGTTTCTCAGGGGCCTAAAGGTGTTAAGGCCTCTGTTGTTAAAAATCCTGTTCCTTCTGATAAAGAGGCAAGGGCTTTGGATAGATGGGGTAAGAAAGTGTATACTTCTTCCACTTTAGCCATGAGGGCGTTGAATTGTCAGTTTCACATGCTAAAATATCAGAATTATCTCCTTTCACAATTGAAATCTAAGGTGGATGCTCTGGCGGAAGGTATTGAGTGTAAAGAGTTGCTGGATTTAGTTCATGTGTCTGAACAAGTGGGTAAGCATTCTTTGCAATGTGGTTTTGATGCTGTGCAGGCCTCCTCGAGGGTGGCTGCCACTGGTTCTGTTCTTCAGGCACGCTTGGTTGAGGGATCAGAATTTAGCTGAGCATGTTAAAACAAGGATTTTGGATGCTCCTTTACAGTCTGATGTGTTGTTTGGTTCGCCTGTGGAAGCAGTTTTAAAGAAAATGGAGGACAAGGCTAAATCTATGCAGACTGTCAAAGATTTTTTGCAGGTGCAGCCTCCAAAGTTTAGCAGAAATTGGCCTACTAAGGGATGGACATATCCTGCGTATGATTCCCAGTCTAGGGGTAGGTCTAGGCGTGGTAGGGGCAGAGCTCAAGGTTCTTTTAGGCCTAGAACAGGAGTTCTCCTGCTCAGACTCCTGGTGAGGGCAGGGGTCAGTCCTTTCGTAAACAGACCCAATGACCTGCCTTTTCAGCTGCCAGAGCATTCTCGACTGGCAGCTCCTCTGGGAGGAAGACTGTCTCTTTTCAAAGAAAATTGGGATTTAATTACTCAAGACAGATGGGTTTTGGATATCATTCACCACGGTTACAGGTTTTATTTCCATACCTTGCCCCTTTCAAAGGCATGCCAGACGTTCCTCCTCCACAAAGGAAAGAGGCTCACAAGCAAATTTCTTTGTTACTCCAAATAGGGGCCATTCAGCCAGTTCCTGTACCAGAAAGGGGCCTAGGATTTTATTCTCGCCTGTTCCTAGTACCAAAGAAGGGGAACACGTGGAGACCAATTTTGGATTTATCTATCCTCAACACTTATCTGGACATTCCCAAGTTCAAAATGTTGACGTTACAACAGCTTTTACCTCTGCTGGGCAAAGATCACTGGATGGTAACTTTAGATCTCAAGGAAGCTTACCTTCATGTGCCAATAAGACTAAGATGCAGGAAGTATCTGCGTTCGAGCTGGAAATTCTCATTATCAGTTCTCTGCATTGCCCTTTGGCTTATCTACTGCACCCAGAGTATTCACAAAGGTTCTGGCTCCAGTGATAGCTTACTTCAGGCTAAAAGGAATCCAAATCTATCCTTACTTGGACGACTGCCTGATTCTGGCTCAAGAAAAGAAGATCTTCTACAGCATCTGGAATATGTCATAGCAGTGCTAAGATGCCTAGGGTATTCTGTGAACGAAATAAAGTCCAGTCTAGTACCCTCTCAAGACATGTGCTTTCTGGGTGTGAGACTGAATACAGCAGCCCAGATGGCCTTTTTAACCCCGGACAAACAAAAGAATCTTTCCAGTTACTTCCATCATCTATCTCTTCAGTCCGGGCTGACTGCAAGGACAGTCCTTCAAGCCTTAGGGTTCATGGCATCTTGTATTCTGGTGCTTCCCAATGCCAAACTGCATATGAGGAAGCTACAATGGTATCTCAACAGTCTGTGGACACAGCACTGCCAGGATTTGGTCACTGTCATTCAAATAATACCTTGCATTCAAAAGGAATTTTTGTGGTGGGCTCAGGAATGTCACCTAAACAAGGGACTCTCTGTGACCCGGCCAGAGGCTAGTCAGATTCTAACGACAGATGCCTCAGATGTTGCTTGGGGAGCTCATCTAAATGGAAAGTGGATACAAGACAAGTGGCCTGCCAGACTACAGCATCTACATATCAACATGAAAGAGATGTTAGCAGTTCAGTTTGCATTAATTGCTTTCAAGGAGTTACTTCTTCCAGGGCAGGTGTTGATTCTAACAGACAACACAACTGTCATGTGGTACATCAACAAACAAGGGGAACACATTCTTACCCATTGTGCAGACAAGCAATGATTTTATGGGAGACTCGCTCAGTCTGCAACTAACTCTTCAGGCAAGGTTTCTGCCGAGCACAGAACTCCTTAGCAGATGTATTAAGCAGACAAATCATGGATCCCCACAGTGGAAACTGGATCTTCATGTATTTCAAACATTGACAGTGTCCTGGGGAACTCCAGACATAGATCTGTTCGCTTCTCCACTAAACCACCAGCTGCCAAGTTTTGCAGAAAGGATTTCATCACACAGCTTGGAAAGTGGATGCTCTTTCTTTCAGTTGGAAAAATCTTCATGTGTATGCCTTTCCACCTCTGCCTCTTCTTCCAAAGTGCTTCTAAAGGTCAGACAAGACAAGCCAAGGATGATTTTAATAGCTCCAGATTGGCCTCGGCAGTACTGGTACCCATTACTGAGGAGTCTGGTAAGGAAGCCTCCATGGCCTTTACCCTTGATTCCACACCTGTTGTCTCAGAGGGACGGTCATCTGCTCAATGTCAAGCTTCATTCTCTACATCTAACAGCCTGGCATATTCTGTTTTGAAAGACAGCAGGTCTCAGCTTCCTCAGCAAGTTTTAAATGTGATTATGGAAGCCAGAAGACCTAGTACAAGGAAAGTGTATGAGAAAATGGAAGAGATTTTGTTTTGGAGTGCAGCAAACAATTTGGAGATTACTGAGCCAAATTTGAGTGTGGCTCTTCAATATCTTACTGAGTTACTGGACAAAGGTTTGTCTTTCTCTTCCATCAAGATTCATGCTGCAGCAATTTCAGCTCACTATGATTGTGACCCACCATTGTTTTCATCCTTTGTTCAAGCAATTTCTTAGAGGGGCAAAGAATATAAGACCCCACGTAGAGCTCCTACTCCTGCTTGGGATCTCAATTTTGTGTTGGAGAAACTTACTCTACAACCTTTTGAGCCTCCAAGGCTACTGCTGAATTGAAATACTTGTCATGGAAGACTGCTTTTTGTTGGCTATTACTTCTGCAAGAAGGGTTTCTGAGTTGCAGGCCCTTATGGCAGTAGAGCCCTTTTGATTTTCCATAAGGATAGGGTATCATTACGTACTAATCCTTCCTTTATGCCTAAGGTGGTTTCTAGTGTGGCTTTAAACCAAACTATTCATTTGCCTACTTTCTATGCAGATCCCCAAAATAAGGGGGAAAAGATTTTACACACTTTAGATGTACATAGGCAGTTACGTTATTATTTAAGCAGGACTAAGGATTTCAGGCAGTCTCAGCAGTTGTTTGTTTCTTTTGCTTTGAGTTCTCAGGGCAAGCCTGTGTCTAAGCAAACTATTTCTAAGTGGATTGGGTTTTGCATTTCATTTTGTTATTCCCATCATGGCAAGGAAATTCCAGCTGGGATTAGACCTCATTCCACTAGGGCTACTGCCACTTCAACAGCATTTCTAAGGGGGGTGGCAACTAAGGATATTTTGGAGGCAGCTACTTGGAGTTCAGTGCATACTTTCTCTAAGCATTACCACCTTCCTCTCTACTCTAAATCTAGGGCTGGTTTTGCCACAGCTATTTTGCAAGGCATGTTGACAGCTCCTGCTTCCTTATGATTTGCCAGCCTCCCTTACCTCTGCTTTGGGATTCTACCCAATGGTTAGGACTGCAGCAATGTGGAATGAAGAACATAGTACAGTTTTGTACCTACCATAAATGTAGATGTTCGAGGATCCACATTGCTGCAGTCCAATTTACTCCACCCTCCTTCCCCTCTTTGTTTAGGGGTGGTGTGAGTTAATATATATTATTGTATATATTGTATATATGTTTGGTGCAGGGCTTTTTGGTGTTTTGGTTTGGGCCTTGTCTTTTTTAGGGTCTTCTGACATCTGGGGCAAGAAAAGACTGAGGATATGACGTCGGTCATGCGCATTAGTACCCTGACGTCCTGACATCAGTCTAATGCGCCTTGACCGACGTCAGCCATATACTTTGGTATTCGGGCCGACTGGACAGCGGACTACCCAATGGTTAGGACTGCAGCAATGTGGATCCTCGAACATCTACATTTATGGTAGGTACAAAACTGTACTTTTGTACACATTACCCTTATATACAATGTCAAGCAATCAACTACAAGTTATGAGATTTTAATAAAAAAGGTGTTTACATAAACATAGACAATACAGCTTGAAACTTAAATATGCATACAAGTATACAATTGCACAAATGAATGTAAACTATAAATGTTGTGCTAGAGAATTAGTATTAGAAAAAACAATATTGACTAGCAAATTCTAACACTGCACTGACTGAAGATGAATGGAATCTATACTTAGCATCTGCATGCAATTCACTGGCAGAGTCCATAGACACGAGCTCACTAATGCTGGAAGCAACCTGTTTTTCAAATAAAATAAATTCCATTTACAAATTCATAAAGTCTATAGCACATAATATTTCCAGAGGAAACACGGACTCCAGCTAAATTACTCAAACTGCTGAGATGAGTAGTTGCACTATGGACTTAGGAGGAAGAGCAAGAGAACTTTCTTTAGATGGGGTGTTCTGTTATGAGGCAACAGTGTGAAGTATTCATTTAGTACATTTTTTTTTTAGAAAAATTCCCCTTTCTGAATTAGGTAAAGAAGCTCAGACCTTACCTCCTGTGCTAGGCCAGGATTTTGAAGTCCAAGCAAACCACATAACTTTTGACAGGAAGCACCCTTGTGTGTGTGTGTGTGTGTGTGTGTGTGTGTGTGTGTGTGTGTGTGTGTGTGTGTGTGTGTGTGTGTGTGTGTGTGTGTGTGTGTTTTCATCTGAAACAGTTTAACTTAAATAGTTTCACGTTCACAATTCTATTGCAAAACATTTGCAGGTTTTACATTTCATATATTTACAACAGTTTTACTGAAAAATAAAACAGTTGTAGATTTTTTACAATTTTTCAAACATCTCAAAGTGAAAATTGCAGATATTTATACAATTTTTAACAGTATCATGGTGTTACTCTGTCTGTATCCTTTAGATGTAATGTTCGACTGTTAGTATTTCTGAAGAATGTGCACAGAGAGCTTTACCTGATCAGTTTTGTAAAAAACAACGCATTAACTATGATGACAATAATTTTTTGACTCTGTGCCTACTATAATGTTTTTCTGCAGGATGCTTTTTGGAGGTATGCATTCTTTGCTAGTTTTGTTATGATAGATGCTTCACTGTTGGGAACAAAACAATGGGATTGCACAGTTTGAATGTGGTGCCCTGCCTATGAACAAATGGACGTCTACAAATATTCCTATTTCAGATGTTGCACATGATGGCTGGTTCCAGTTTTGACACATCTAGCATTAAGACCTCTAGCTTGGTGTTAAGTGCTTTAATATGTTTGACAAGCTGAATGTATGTAGACAGTTCCAAAAACCTTGATACCAAGAACGTTAATGGATATCATGGGGTAATTTCACTTCACAATCTTCAGATGGAGGGCTTATAGGTTCATAGGTTATTACTAGGCTAACTGCCCTTGTGGGCCATTTTAAGCCTAGCCAGTTATTCCATGTGAGAATCAAACCCTGCACCTTGTGTTCATAAGGTAAACATCTTAACCATTACGCCAACCTCCCACTTTGTTGCCTTTACCTGTCTGCTTACAAAATATAGCAGCCAAAAGGTTGTAAGACATGTAGGTAGCTGTCAGTCATTCCAGTACAGTGGTAGGGATTCAGAAAAAATCATAATACAGATATTTTAGCATGATGCTTTCCAAGCTGCTTAGCTACATGTTAAGCCTATGGCAGTGAAAGGTAAACTACTTTCACTGCATTATTGACGGTAATTGAGCTAATGAAGGGATTATGCTATAGGTGTCACATGACAGATGCAAGAGGCACAGTGAGGTTGTATGTTATGTGCATACACGGGTAACAAAATGCTTCATAACTGCAACACAAGGTCAGCATAGGAAAATGATAGCTCAATTCATCATATAAATGGGGAGGAAAGGGAGAGACAGGAAAGCCAGAAATGGGTCAAGACCAAACAGAGGAAGAGATACATATGCTGATAAACTGAAGGAAAGAAGGGTGGGAGGAGAAGGGCATGTTTTTTATTGAGATAGGTGCCCATTTTCTGTTTTAGAAAAGAAAAGGAGAGGGGAGTGGTAGCATGGAGCATGTGTGGAGAGAGAGTAGAGAGGGAGCGAGAGATTAGGGTAGGTAGCAATGACAGACAAATAAACATAAGGTATGGGGAGTGACAGGGGGCACCATGTTGCAGGATAGGCAGTATCAAGAGCCTATCTAACCAACACCAATGAGAACCCACTGAGATGTGAATCATCATCTTTGCTGATATCAGGCTGTGCCACTGGTGGCCTGATTGATGGTGTCTGCAGGTAATGCAACACTATCAGCCATAAATGAAGATACTCCAGGGTCAAAATGTGGGAGTCCTACTCCTGGGTCACACAAAAATGCAGCCCGCCACTGTATCTGCTGCTGGCTTATCTAGCAGGATGCATTCAGGACATTCTCAGAGGAGGAGCCTCCAGCCACCCCTCCTGAGAGGTGGCCAAAGAGGCTACCAGTAAGGTTCCAAGGTCAACTCCCTCAGGGTAACTTTCATTTCTGTGCAGAGAGGCAGGCCTGCCAACATCTCGTGATCCAGCAACTGTCACATTTGCTGGTGTAGATCCAGGTGTTCATTGTTGCTCCACATCCTGTACCACAGCTGGTCCTGCAGTAGGAGAGACTAGAAAGAGCAAAAAAAAAACCAGCACACATTAGTACCTGTGTATGACAATTCAAGTTTCAAATTTAAATGACAGATATCTTACCCCTCTGTCTGGACAACTTGTTATTTCTCCTCTGACAGGCCTCATGTTTCAAAGAAATCGTGCTGCAACAGTAAAATCTAAAACATTTAGTAGTCAGTACAGTTTGTTCCTACCAACAGTAGAGAATGACAACATACGATATTCAGAAAAGTCAGTGCAAAGCCTTATACAAATTCCCTACTATACAATATTGTCCCTGTCTGACCCAAACCTCTGTCTTTCACTGGTAGGTGGGGTGGCATCTCTGCAGGTTGCGATACCTATGCTGGTAGTGCTCACCAGAATAGGTGATACCAATGGTATCACTCACTGCCTTTGCAAGCTGATGCCAGCCATCAGTCTTATACATGGGGCCATCATATTGTCCTAGCAGGTGCTCTCTTAAATCCTGGTGCGGCCACTTGAGAAAGATTTTTGTCTTCGGGCTCCACCAGGCAGTTGCCCTGCTGAAACCAGATGTTCATCGTGTTTCACTGCTGCAGTCATTACACTTGGGTTATCCTGCCGTCAGGCGGTCCCGCAGTCGGCCAGAGTTCCAAAGTCTTGGTCCGGCGTCGGTTGCTGTCGCTTCTTCCCTGATATCAGTACGCCAGGGGTATATAAGATGCAGCCAATGCCATTTTCTTCAGTCTTTCTTGCCGTGCGGTGCCCGAAGCAAAAGCAGTTCGCAAGTGCCGGTCGGCCGACTCCTGAGATTTCAAATTTGATTTCAGATCCGAAGTCTTCAATAAAGCTAAGTACCCCGTTGGGGAAACTTTTTCTTGCCTCAGACCGATGTCAGTAAAAGTTAATAACTGTATTTCTTGTGGGAAGCATATACCTCATAAGGATTTTCATTCTTACTGTATTCCATGCCGAGGCCCAGATCACAACGTCACTAGTTGTAGGTTTTGTGCTAGATTTAACAAATGCACTATTAAATGTCGGTTTGATTTTGCACGCCATTATTTTGGCCGAAGGTTTAATTATACCATGCCGCCGGAACAACCGACGACCAGAATTCACAAAAAACGCAAAGATAAGGATAAGGACAGGCATCCGAGGCCCAAAACTGATGACAAAGCCTCTTCTAGGCCAGTCGCCGGTTTGCTCATTCTCAGTGAGGCGCTTTCGCAGCCCCTGACACCCACTACCTCAGATCCACAGGCCGCTACCAACTCCCACGTGGAGTTGCCTAGGCCTCTGGATACTCAAGGTGTTGGGCCTATGGAGACTAACCCTTCAGATGGGTCCAGAGCAGCTGAGCAGGCTTCGGCTTCTGAGGGTGTTTTCAGACCTACTCAACTTACCATTACATCTACAGCCAAGTCTAAAGCAAACTTAAAGACAAAGAAGCAAGTACAGCATTCACCTGGACAGGCCTCCATGCCTAAAAAGCAGATGCTCAAAATGGCCGAAGACTTAACTACTCTGATCAGGGGTACCCATCTCCCTCCTGATAAAAGGCCTAGGCAGGATACAGACTGTGATTCCTCTGACCAGATTTCTGTATATTCTGTCTCCTCTTCAGACCAGGGATATTCCTTACCCCCCATGAGGACTCTGATGCTGAAGAATCTATTCCTTCAGCCTCTCCTCCTGAGGATTACTCTTTTGGGGAAACTTTGCACACCATGAGGGAGAATTTCCATTGGGAGGGCCAGGATTACTCAGAGTCCAAGAAAAGGCTCAGAGATTTTCTTTTATTTCCTCAACACAAGCCCCTTGCTATTCCACCAGTGTTGGATATTGTGGACAATGTGTTCTCTAAATCCTGTTTAAATCCAGATTCTTTACCCCCTGCTCCAGTCAAGCCAGACAGGTACTACAGAGTCCCTGACTCACACAAATTTCTTTACAAAAAACCCTGCTGCTGACCCAGAAACTAGGGCCCTAAAGGGGTAAAGGCCTCCACAGCCAAAAATCCAGATGTTCATCATGCATACAGCTGCAGTCATAACAGATGGGTTCTCCTGCCGTCAGGCGGGTCCTCGGTCGGCCGAATTCCAAAGTCTAGGTCCGGCGTTGGTTGTCGTCGCTTCTTCCCTGACGTCAGTGCAACAGGGGTGTAAAGGAACCAGCCGACGCCATCTTCTTCAGTCTTTCTTGCTGCGCAGTGCCCGAAGCAGAAGCAGTTCGCAAGTGCCGGTCGGCCAGCTCCTGAAATTACGAAAATTTTGAAACCGAAGTCTTCTTGAAAGCTAAGTACCCCGTTGGGGAAACTTTTTTTGCCTCAGACCGATGTAAAGACAAAGTTAATAATTGTATTTCATGTGGGAAGCAAATACCGCATAAGGATTTCCAATTCCTCTGTATACCTTGTTTAGGCCCAGACCACAACGTCTCGGTCTGTCGCTTTTGTGCTACATTTAACAAATGCACCATTAAGCATCGGGCGGAGTTCGCCCAGCATTATTTTGGAAAAACATTTAACTATAATATGTCGTCGGATTCTCCGACTCCAGCTCTGTCTAAAAAACGCAAAGATAAGGACCGACACACGAGGTCCGCGGCCTCTACCGACACCATGCCAAAGCCGACTACACATGGTCCGGTTCTCAGTGAGGCGCCTACGCAGCCCCTGACTACCGACGACACTTCTTTGGCGGTGTCTCCTGTACCCGAGGTCGCAGGCTCCTCGGCCCGCACCCCGACTACAGATACCGAAGCCACTCTTGGCGTTGAACCTCAAAATGTGGACAGGTCTACCTCCACTCAAGGTGTCTTCAGACCTTCCTCTTCTTTCTCCATCAAGGCTTTCACTAAGTCTAAAGCAGCCATGCATTCTAAGAGACAAGCTACACATGGCCCATCTCCAGGCCCCATGCCTAAAAAACAGATGCTTAAAATGGCTGAGGATTTAATTACCCTTATCAGGGGTTCTCAACCCCCACCGGACAAAAGGCCCAGAGTGGAGGAAGAATCCCCCTCCTCTGATCAGGGCTCCATTATTTCAGAGCACTCTGATGATCAGGAACATTCTTACTCCCCTTTTGAAGACTCTGATGCGGAGGAGTCCATTCCTTCTGTATCCCCCCCAGAGGATTACTCATTTGGGGAAACTTTGCATACCTTAAGGGAACACTTCCACTGGGAAGGCCAAGATTATTCAGATTCCAAGAAAAGGCTCAGGGAATTTCTCTTGCTACCTCAGCACAGGCCTCTGGCTATACCTCCTGTCTTGGACATCCTAGATGATCTTTACTCAGAGGCCTGCCTTAACCCGGACTCTCTGCCTCCAGCCCCAGTCAAGCCTGACAGGTACTACAGGGTTCCTGACTCACACCAATTTCTATACAAAAGCCATGCTGCTGACCCAGAAACCATCTCACAGGGCCCTAAGGGAATTAAGGCCTCCACTGCTAAAAATCCATTACCTTCCGCGAGAGATTCCAGATCCTTAGAAAGGTGGGGGAAAAAGGTATATACTTCGGCTACCTTGACCATGAGGGCCTTAAACTGTCAGTTCCATATGCTAAAATACCAACAGTTTTTGTTATCACAATTGAAAAGTAAAATGTCACAACCTGAACAACCAGACTTGAAGGAGTTGCAGGATTTGATGCATAGTGCAGAACAAGTGGGTAAGCATACCTTACAATGTGGTTTTGATGCTCTAGAGGCCTCATGTAGAGCTGCTGTTACAGGATCAGTCATACGTAGACATGCCTGGCTCAGGAACAAACCTTGCCTGATCATGTCAAAGCTAAATTACTAGATGCCCCTCTACAAAAGGATGTATTATTTGGTGCTAATGCTGAGGAGGTATTAAGGAAAATGGAGGAAAAGGCTAAATCAATGCAAACTGTGAAAAATTTTCTACAGGTACAACCCCCACGTTTCAGTAGAAATTGGCCTTCCAAAAATTGGCCCTTTCCAGCCACAGACAGACCCCAAAGAGGCAGATACAGGCGCCCGAAGGGCAGAGGACAATCCCAAGGATCGTTTAGAGGCAGACAATGGCAAGCTCCTACACAAAGAGGTGGTGAGGATAACTCGCAATCATTCAGAAAGCAAGCCCAATGACTTTCCCCTTTACATGCCAAGCAAGACTCAAATGGCAGCCCCCTTAGGAGGAAAGCTGGCATTATTTTCAAAAAATTGGCATATTGTCACAAAAGACAAATGGATCCTGGACATTATAAACAGAGGCTACAGATTCCATTTTCACACCCTTCCAATAATGAGAGGCATGCCAAACCTGCCACACAATCAAAGGGCAGAGGCACAAAGGCAAATTACAGATCTCATAGACATAAAAGCTATTCAAGAGGTACCTACATCTAACAAGGTCAAGGTTTTTATTCCAGACTATTCCTGGTACCAAGGAAGGAAAAGATTGGAGACCTATTTTGGACCTATCCATCCTAAACACATTTCTACTGCACCAAAATACAAGATGCTCACTCTACAGCAGCTTCTTCCCATGCTGGGCAAGGAGTCTTGGCTGGTAACATTGGACCTCAAGGAAGCATACCTGCATGTCCCAATCAGACAAAATTGCAGAAGATACCTCAGATTTCTTGCAGGTTCAACCCATTATCAATTCTCTGCATTGCCCTTTGGCTTATCTACTGCGCCCAGAGTATTCACGAAATGCCTGGCATCAGTAATTGCCTACTGCAGACTTCAAGGGATACAAATTTACCCCTATCTGGACGACTGCCTGATCCAAGAGGACAGCAAGCACATTCTTCTGAAACATCTGGCTTATGTAATAATGTTATTGAACTCTCTGGGATACACAGTCAACAAAAAGAAATCAAGTCTAATACCCTCTCGGAAGATAATTTTCCTGGGTGCCAACTTGGACACAAACACCCAGATGGCCTACCTCACGCCAGAGAAGCAGGGGCAACTAACTCAATACTTCAGAGCACTAGCAAATTGCACCAGGCTGACTGCAAGGAAAATCCTGCAGGCTCTGGGATTCATGGCATCTTGCATCTTACTAATCCCATGTGCAAAGCTGCATATAAGGAAACTACAATGGTACCTGAACAACCTATGGTCTCAACACAGCCACAGTTTGGAAACAATAATACCACTAATTCCATGTCTACAAAAGGAATTTCTGTGGTGGGCTCAAGCATGCCAAACAAACACAGGTCTTCCATTCAGCAAGCCTCAAGCAAATCAAGTAATCACAACAGATGCCTCGGACTACGCCTGGGGGGCACACATGCAAATAGTCCCAAAAAGAAAAGCACCTTCACATCAATCAAAAGGAAATGCTAGCAGTAATAAATGCTATTATAGCTTTCAAAGACCTTCTGCAACCAGGTCAACTATTGATAAGAACGGACAACACCACAGTTATGTGGTACATAAACAAACAGGGAGGAACACATTCATACCCCCTATGCAGACTGGCCATGTCACTTTGGAACATGGCCATGGACTTACAAATCGAACTACAAGCACAGTACTTGCCAGGCAAGGAAAACACGCTGGCAGACAACCTAAGCAGAAATTTGACAGATCCACACGAATGGAAGTTGCATCCAAAAGTTTTTACAGAACTAATCCAAGCATGGGGAGGGCCAGACATAGATCTCTTTGCCTCCCACAAAAATCACCAATTGACAAAATTCTGCTCAAGGATTTTCCATCCAAAGGCCTGGTGAGTGGACGCTCTCTTTCAGTTGGACATCAATGACAGTTTATGCCTTCCCACCTCTTCCTCTGCTGCCCAAAGTTCTATTGAAAACCAGAGCAGACAGACCATAGATGATTCTCATTGCTCCAGACTGGCCAAGACAACACTGGTACCCACTCCTGAGGAGCCTGACGATTCCCACCATGGACCCTGCCTCTAATGCCTCTTCTTCTGACTCAGCACAGCTTCAAAACTCTTCACAGCCAGCTAAAAACACTCAATCTAGCCGCATGGAAGATTCCTTAGCATCACAACAGACCCTACTCTCCAAGGAGGTGCAGGATGTCATTCTGGAGGCCAGAAGGCCGTCAACTAGAAAAGCTTACTCCGCCAAAATGGAAACGGTTTTGTATCTGGAATGAGAAAAGGGCCAGGATCCTGGAAAACTGAATTTACCTCAAATACTACAGTATCTAGCTGAGCTGCTAAGCAGTGGACTTTCATTCTCCTCCATCAAAATCCATGCCTCAGCCATTTCTGCAGAATACAACACTGATCCACCCTTATTCTCTCACCCTCTCTTAAGACAGTTCCTCAGAGGGCTAAGAATCTAAGACCCCCAAGGAAACAACCAATACCTGCTTGGGATCTCAATTTCATTCTGGAAAAACTGACCCTGCCTCCCTTTGAGCCAGCTGCTTCATCAGATTTGCAATATTTGTCCTGGAAAACAGCTTTCCTTCTAGCTATTACCTCAGCTCGTAAAGTTTCAGAACTACAAGCTCTCATGGCTGTGCAGCCTTTTATCATCTTCCATCAGGACAGAGTTTCCTTACGAACCAATCTGTCCTTTATGCCTAAAGTGGTATCCAGGGTAGCTTTGAATCAGGCCATACACTTACCTACCTTTTATCCTAATCCTCAAAACAAAGGGGAGAGATTACTACATTCCTTGGACATCCACAGACAACTGCGTTATTATTTGGACAGAACAAAGCCTTTCAGAAAATCAGAACAGCTCTTTGTGTCCTATGCTGTAGGAGCTCAAGGAAAGCCAATTTCCAAACAGACAATCTCAAAATGGATAGCCCACTGCATACGCTTTTGTTATTCTTTTCATGGCAAAACTGTACCTACAGGCATCGGATCTCACTCCACAAGGGCCACAGCTACCTCTGCAGCTTTCCTCAGAGGAGTTCCTACCAAAGATATTTTGGAAGCAGCCACTTGGAGTTCTGTGCATACCTTCTCCAAGCACTACCACCTACCATTATACTCCAAAACTAGAGCAGGCTTTGCCACTGCAGTCTTGCAGGGCATTCTGGCTCCTCCTAGTTCCACCTAGTGCCTACCACCCCTTTCTTAGCTTTGGGATTCTACCCATCTGTTATGACTGCAGCTGTATGCACGATGAACATAGTACAGTTTTGTACCTACCATAAATGTAGATGTTCGAGTGCTAATACAGCTGCAGTCCAGGTTTCCCTCCCTCCTTCCCCTCTTGGGACAGGCCTATAGGCTAACACATCCTCATACAACCTGATTGGGGTATTCATTTATGGTGTATTTGCTTGCAACTACTGTATTTTGATTATATTGCATTGCTTTATTACACAAATTTATGTATTGCCTTCCTTCTGGGGGCACCTGACATTTGGGGCAAGAAAAACTGAAGAAGATGGCGTCGGCTGGTTCCTTTATACCCCTGTCACACTGACGTCAGGGAAGAAGTGACGACAACCGATGCCGGACCTAGACTTTGGAATTCGGCTGACCGAGGACCCGCCTGATGGCAGGAGAACCCATCTGTTATGACTGCAGCTGTATTAGCACTCGAACATCTACATTTATGGTAGGTACAAAACTGTACTTTCCCTCGGACAGGGATTCCAGAGCATTAGACAGATGGGGGAAAAAAGTTTACACCTCTGCAACTTTAGCAGTGAGGGCTTTAAACTGCCAGTTTCACATGCTTAAATATCAACAATAGTTACTGTCTCAGTTAAAACAGAAAATGAGTACAAGTGCAGAACAACCTGATTTTAAGGAAATGCAGGATTTATTGCATGCAGCTGAACAAGTGAGAAAACATACTTTGCAATGTGGTTTTGATTCATTAGAAGCTTCCTGTAGAGCAGCAGTTACATGATCTGTGATTCGAAGGCATGCTTGGTTAAAGGAACAAACCTTACAAGATCATGTCAAGGCTAAATTATTAGATGCTCCTTTACAGCAGGATATTTTATTTGGTGTTAAAGCTGAGAAGGTTTTAAAGAAAATGGAGGATAAGGCAAAATCTATGCAAACAGTGAAGGATTTCTTACAGGTACAGCCACCAACATTTAGCAGAAATTGGTCCTTTCCAGTGTCAGGCAGGCCATAAAGAGGCAGATACAGATGCCCAAGAGGCAGATTCAGCCCCAAGGATCTTACAGGCCACAACAGTGGGATGCTTCAACACCCAAAGGAGGTGAGGACAAGTCACAACCTTACAGGAAACAATCTCAATGACTTTCCCCTTCCAATGCCAAACTCTACCCTGTTGGCAGCTCCCTTAGGGGGGGGGGGGGGGGGGAACTAGCACTTTTTTCACAAAACTGGCAAACAATCACCCAGGACAAATGGGTGCTGAATATTGTGTCTCAAGGTTACAGGTTCCACTTTCACACTTTACCAAGGTTAAAAAAAATGTCAGACCTGCCACAAAATCAATGGGCAGAGGCACAAAAACAAATTACAGCCCTCAAGGACATGAGAGCTATTCAAAAAGTACTTCTGCAGGAACAAGGACAAGGTTTTTACTCAAGACTCTTCCTGGTACCCAGAAAGGACAAAGCCTGGAGACCCATTCTAGACCTTGCCACTCTAAATACTTACCTGGATGTTCCAAAGTTCAAAATGTTGACACTACAGTAGCTCCTTCCCATATTGGGCAGGAAAGCTTGGCTTGTTACTTTGGACCTCAAAGAGGCATACCTGCATGTCCCTATCAGACAAAATTGCAGAAGATACCTCAGATTCATAGCTGGTTCAATGCACTACCAATTCTCTGCACTGCCCTTTGGCTTATCTACTGCGCCCAGGGTCTTCACAAAGTGCCTGGCACCAGTAATTGCATTTTGCAGACAAAAAGGAATTCAAATATATCCATACCTGGACGACTGCCTGATTCAAGCAGAGAGCAAGGACATTCTTCTAAAGCATCTGGCATTTGTAAAAAAGTTATTAAGTTGCCTAGGGTACACAGTAAACGAAAAGAAATCAAAACTAGTGCCCTCACAAGAGATAATATTCCTGGGTGCCAGCTTAAATACAACAGCCCAGATGGCTTATCTCACGCCAGACAAACAAGGACAACTGACTCAGTATTTTCATTTGATGACAACAAAGTCCCAACTCCCTGCAAGAAAAATTCTGCAGGCCTTGGGATTCATGGCATCCTGCATACTTCTAATTCCATATGCCAGACTGCATATGAGGAAATTACAGTGGTACCTAAAAAGTGTTTGGACTCAACACTCACACAGCTTGGAAACGGAAATACCACTAATTCCCTGCCTGCAACAGGAGTTTCGATGGTGGGCACATGCATGTCACCTCAACAAGGGTCAGCCTTTCACTCTACCCACAGCCAGGCAGACTCTAACAACAGATGCTTCGGATTATGCCTAGGGAGCACACATGGCAGGAAAATGTATTCAGGGCAAATGGACCACAGACCAACTACATCTACACATCAATCAAAAAGAGATGTTGGCTGTACAAAATGCCCTAACAGCTTTCAAGGACCTTCTGCATCCAGGACAATTACTTCTAAAGACAGACAACACCACAGTGATGTGGTACATAAACAAGCAAGGGGGCACTCATTCTTACCCCCTATGCAGACAAGCCATGACCTTGTGGAACACAGCTCTAACTTATCAAGTTCATCTGCAAGCACAATTCCTGCCAGGAAAGAAAAACACTCTGGCAGACGAACTAAGCAAAAACATCATGGATCCTCACAAGTGAAAATTAAATCCACAAGTTTTCAGCATGATAATGCAAGCATGGGGGTGCCCGGACATAGAGCTCTTTGCCTCCCCACTGAACTGCCAACTACAAAGATTCTGCATAAGAACTTATCACACACAAGCATGGAAAGTGGATGCTCTTTTGTTCAGCTGGAAAGGCTTGCACATTTATGCCTTCCCTCCTCTGCCTCTCCTTTTGAAGGTTCTCCTAAAAGCCAGACAAGAAAAACCACAGATGATACCGATTGCTCCAGACTGGCCACGCCAACAGTGGTACCCAATCTTAAATAACTTAGCTCAAGGCCCACCTTGGATTTTGCCTCAAATTCCACACCTTCTGACTCAACAAAACAATCAGATCCTGCACAGTCAGCTCAAAACCTTATCCCTGGCTGCATGGCAGATTCATTAGCCAAACAGGCAACACCTCTCTCTAAAGCTGTTATGGATGTCATTTTGGAGGCCAGGAGGCCTAGCAACAGGAAATCGTATTCAGAAAAGTGGAAGAGATTATGTGCCTGGAACCAGGCTCAAAGCCTTGACCCTCTTGTCCCTAACATTCCTCAGATACTACAACATTTAACTGAGATGGTGGACAAAGGGCTATCCTTCTCATCCATTAAGATCCACGCTTCTGCCATCTTGGCTCATTACAACACAGATCCTCCTATTTTCTCTCATCCGTTGCTAAAGCAGTACCTCTGAGGGGCTAAAAACATAAGACCGCCCCAGAGAGCACCAGCACCTACTTGGGACCTCAACTTTGTCTTGGAGAAACTAACTTTACCTCCTTTTGAGCCAGCCAGTACAGCAGAAATAAAATATATATCATGGAAATCTGCAATGCTACTGGCAATAACCTCAGCACGAAGAGTCTCAGAACTACAGGCACTAGTGGCAGTGGAGCCCTTCATCATTTTTCATCAAGACAGGGTTTCCTTAAGAACAAACCCTTCATTTATGCCTAAGGTGGTATCCAGTGTGGCTCTTAACTAAACTATTCACTTGCCAACATTTTATCCAAATCCCCAGAATAAAGGGGAGAGAATTCTACATTCCATGGACATACACAGACAATTATGCTTCTACTTGGACAAAACAAAAGCTTTCAGGAAAACTGAGCAACTGTTTGTATCCTATGCTGCAAGATCACAGGGAAAGGCTATTTCAAAGCAGACCATTTCAAAGTGGATAGGACACTGTATCCGGTTCTGCTACACACAGCATGGGAAGCCTGTACCATCTAACAATAGACCACATTCTACCAGGGCAACTGCAACTTCTACTGCCTATCTTAGAGGAGTACCTACCAAGGACATTTTGGAAGCTGCAACTTGGAGTTCAGTGCACACCTTTACCAAGCATTACCACTTGCCTCTTTACTCCAGATCCAGAGCAAGCTTTGCCACTGCAGTGCTGCAGGGTCTCATAGCCACACCAAATCCTCTCTAGACCCAGCCACCCTGACTCAGCTTTGGGATGCAACCCAAGTGTAATGACTGCAGCAGTGAAACACGATGAACATAGTACAGTTTTGTACCTACCATAAATGTAGATGTTCAAGTGTCTTCACTGCTGCAGTCCAGGTTACCCTCCCTCCATCCCCTCTTTCTTAGCTAGGACTTATCTACACTTTTCTACCCTATACTACCTATGTGGTGTATTTGCTGGTAGCTGACCTTTTTGGTTTTATTTTTCATGTATGCTTTATTAGCAATGTGTATTGCCTACCTATTTGGGGGCACCTGACATCTGGGGCAAGAAAAACTGAAGAAAATGGCATTGGCTGCATCTTATATACCCCTGGCACACTGACGTCAGAGAAGAAGCGACAGCAACCGACACTGGACCAAGACTTTGGAACTCTGGCCGACTGTGGGACCGCCTGATGTCAGGATAACCCAAGTGTAACGACTGCAGAAGTGAAGACACTCGAACATCTACATTTATGGTAGGTACAAAACTGTACTTTCCTGAAGAGGTGATGTTCACACAAAAGGTCAGTTCAAGGAGAAAAATGGTAGCTTCATGCATGTAGTTGCATGTTATGGACACCACATGATGTACATCACATTACTAGGCAGCAAGGACGCATGATAGAAAGTAACGTTAGTGCTACAACTTTAGTAGTGTCTTTGAATGAGCATATTGTGCACAAGGCCCCCTAGCCAGGGAGCAGTCTGGGACAAGCATGGGAGCTCAGTCTATGAATGGTAATACATTGAATCATGGTAGCGAATCATGGTAGAGATTTAGAGACAATCTCATTAAATCACTTCATTAACATAGTCACGGTTCTGCAAGACCTGTATAAGCAAGATAAAATGCATGGTCACCATACTGCAGGAGATGGCAATTGTTAGAAATTGAGAAGAGGAATTCAGTGGATAACTGTTGTTCCTGCTTTATATGCATAGTGACAACAGAAAATACAATGGGTAATGGATGCCAGGACTGCAAGATGCACACATGGATATATGGAAGCAGGAGAAACATGTTCTGAACAGAGGAATATATGTGGGACAACATACATAGCATAAGGGCAATACAAGTTACTGTCCTGCCAGCAGATGTAGCATATGCAAATAGACTACAAGACATGCTACAAGGGAAATGAGGCCTCCTGTACATAGGTGACACCACTTGCGGTGAGCACATTACTGCAAGAAGGTGGGCAATAATAACATTGTTATTGCTGTCATTATGGCAGGGGGAATGACTGGTGACAGCACATTACCATAAAGCTATGTGGCCTATTTGTTTTGTAACAAGTGTGAGCAAGGTGTTTCCAGGCTAGGCAAGAGTCCTATGACCATCCCATTCATGTCTACCTGGGGGGGTGCCTCATCAACCCATTTCTTCTTTCGTGGTAAGAGTTAGACAGTAGGAAGCTAGCTAAATTACAAGTTTGGTCAGCCTTCCCCTCAGAGCAGCCAACAACTGTACATCAGCTCTACAAATTTTGAAGCTCCTTCCAACTTTAGGGAGCATGCCTCCACATACAGTCTGGGTTACATGCATATAAAAACAGGCAGACTCATGCAGCCCAGACTACATGGGCTACATGCATATGCAGATAGGCAGATGCATGTCATAAGCTCATGTTTTATGGGTGCAACACCCAAGGTGCAAGCCAGAGCTGCCTTCCTCCCCTTCCCAAGTATGGCTGGGCCAGAAGTAGCTGCTCATTCACATTTTCTCCTGCCAGCTCCTACAGCTGTTCTTGCCACTAGTTAAACTTGGGTCACATGTGTTGTAGTCAAAGTTTTATCCCTCTATTCCACAGAATTGGCACCTGTTTATCAGATTATTGCATTTCTTAATGTTTTGGTCAAATCATTTGCAAGGAAATGCATTGTTATGACTAAGCTGGAAAATCCTAATTCCTGAACAAAGCAGTGTATGTGTCCACATCTGGGACTTGCCTAATCTTTGTGATTAGATAGAGCCCACAGCATGTATTTATTTATTTATCTTTGTTGACCAGGAAAGTCTGACAGGACAGAGTCCATTTTCAGTGCATGCCCGGGAACTAGGTATCAAACAGAGTAGGATATTTGCCTCATTGCCTTGGCCAAAATTTACCCTTGTTAGCTTGAATACCTCCTTGGACATCCCCTAAAAAAGACCTCCGTTCTTTTGAGTCTAAATTGGTCAACATACTATAAATATATAAATACACAAGTAAATATTTTTTTCTGCTTGGCCCACAGTTCTCTGGCAGTACGCACAGGACATTTCTTCCTCTGACCATAGTTAGATTAAATACTATCATAATTAGATTAAATGCTATCAGAATCAGTCAACATTTAGCTGTTGTTTTACTTTTAAGTCTTGTCCAAGCTCTGCCTGAGTTGACACTCTAGTTGGTTCCATAGTATGAAGCTCTAACACAAATTCTGTATAGATGTGCATGTTTCTTTTGTTGCAACATTGTTTTTTTAATTTAATTTTTAATTGCACTGTACAAGCTCATTAGCTGAAAAAGAGGGTCCCTATTATAACAACGAAAAGGCAATCTGTCAAACGGCCTAAAAGTCAAATATTCCAGACCTCGAAATCGGATTTGTGGGGGGCTGTCCCCCCCATACCCCCCACTAATTATATATACCAATTCTGAGATCGCACTACAGTGAGGAAAGGGCAAATTTTCCACAAAACCGATCTTGAGGTCCAAAATATTCGACTTTTCAGCCAATCGACAGATTGCCTTTTTGTTGCTCTAATAGGGACCCGAAAAAGGGACCTTAGTTAATACTTGCCTAATATGGAAAAAAACAAGCTAAAACCTGCAATCATATGCATATAGAATTTTTGCCATTGGTTGAATGTGGAGTAGAAAACCAGGAGTTTAATGGGTTAGCCATGGGTGTTGCTTGTGCATCTATTTTTGCCAATATGGTTATGTTAACTTAGGAAAGAAAGCACTTGCTTCCGTCAGAGTCCTACAAATATTGTAAGCTTTATTTATGTTATTTGGATGATGTCTTCATCTTTTGGGAGGACACAACTTTGATGATTAACAAGTTTTTTGGTATTCTTAAATAACACAACCAATATTTTTATGGTTAACTTACCAGGTTGGTCATAGCCAAGGGAATTTTCTTGTTAATTTCATATCTACAGTTTACAGGAAATTGACCTTCTCAAATGCCTACTTTGCTCTTTAGTAGTTGTCATCCCTTTGCACAAAAAAGAAGTTTAGTCAAAGGTCAGTTTGTTAGGTTAACCAGAATGATTTCTGACAAATTAATGTTTATATGGAGAAAAAAGTGTTGGAAGATATGTTTATTAACAGGAGGTACCCTATCCTCCTAATCAAGGAAATTAGTAACAATATCTATTCTGTGTGGGGAGTGAAGCATAAACCACTTCTCACTGTGGGTTTCGGTAATGAATTGCCCAATGCTAGCACACCAGCTGGAACTCTTGGGTCTGTTCCCACTGAGTTGATTAATGTCCAGTCCCTAAATACCCCCGAATGCTTAGAGCCAGCTAAGAGGGTCAAAGATGACCTGTCTTTTCAGTGAACCTTAGAGTTGTAATACAGCACAGAGTCAGAAATTTTTAAGGATGTTATAAAAAAGAATTAGAATATTTTAAGGCCAGTAGTAACATTCTCCATATATTAGACAAGACACCCAACTTTGTTTACAAGAGAGCATGAAATCTTAAAAAAAAATTGGTAGAAATCACAGTTAAACCCACAGGCAATAATGGCGATAGACAAGACATTAAAATATATGGAATGTGTTATCAGTGTAGGTTTATTCAAGAGGAGGAAGTTATAAATGTCAATAATGGTTTGAAGTCTATTGCAAAAGTAAAGGGCTGGTTTACCTTGCCACTTGTTCTATATGCTCAGTTTTTTATGTTGAAAAGACTGAGCATGCCTTTTGAAAATGTATTCATGAACACAATTTTGACATTCTAAAAGGCAACACTCACAATGCATTATTTAGACATTCAGTTACCTGTGAGGCTCTTAAGTTATTTAATTTTGTTATCCTTGAGAACATATATGTTAATGTGTGTGATGGCTCATGGGAGAACAGAACTGACTATAAAGAATTATTATGGCAACTTAAGTTAAATGCCACAGACCTGCCAGGAATTAATGATTATACCTTGATATTACCGAAGCTCAGAAACAAGGATTTATGATTTTTGAATCTCTTAATATTACATTTTAAAACTAATGTTTAAAAAATATTGTTTTCATATTTATTAAATTTCTTCATTGCATTTTGAAAA